>NC_084552.2:56805332-57027832 GCF_033978685.3 Nerophis lumbriciformis
TAATACTTATACTTAAACATTTTAATTGATTCCATTTTTGATCACAGTTATAATCAGAAAAAAACCCACAAGATGGGGGTGTAACAATACCAATTAAATATTTAAATGATTTCCTTTTCCGCTCTGATTATTACAATGTTTTGAGCAAAATAAAGTCAATAGTGCAAAGTAAGTAAATATCAACATTGTGGCTCAGATTTAAGTAATTTGGTTTTTGCCCCTAAAGCCATAAAAACAAAAATCAATCAATCAATGTTTATTTATATAGCCCTAAATCACAAGTGTCTCAAAGGGCTGCACAAGCCACAAGGACATCCTCGGTACAGAGCCCACATGAGGGCAAGGAAAAACTCACCCCAGTGGGACGTTGATGTTAATGACTATGAGAAACCTTGGAGAGGACCGCATATGTGGGTAACCCCCCCCCTCTAGGGGAGACCGAATGCAATGGATGTCGAGTGGGTCTGACATAATATTGCGAGAGTCCAGTCCATAGTGGATCCAACATAATAGTAAGAGTCCAGTCCATAGTGGGGCCAGCAGGAAACCATCCCGAGCGGAGACGGGTCAGCAGCGCAGAGATGTTCCCAACCGATGCACAGGCGAGCGGTCCACCCCGGGTCCCGACTCTGGACAGCCAGCACTTCATCCATGGCCACCGGACCTGTGTGTCTCCCCCTCCACAAGGGAGAGGGGAGCAGAGGAGAAAAGAAAAGAAACGGCAGATCAACTGGTCTAAAAAAGGGGGTCTATTTAAAGGCTCGAGTATACAAATGAGTTTTAAGATGGGACTTAAATGCTTCTACTGAGGTAGCATCTCTAACTGTTACCGGGAGGGCATTCCATAGTACTGGAGCCCGTTATAGAAAACGCTCTATAGCCCGCAGACTTTTTTTGGGCTCTGGGAATCACTAATAAGCCGGAATTCTTTGAACGCAGATTTCTTGCCAGGACATATGGTACAATACAATTCGCAGACTTTTTTTGGGCTCTGGGAATCACTAATAAGCCGGAGTTCTTTGAACGCAGATTTCTTGCCAGGACATATGGTACAATACAATTGGCAAGATAGGCTGGAGCTAGACAAAAAAACATTTTGTGATAATAAAAAATACCAATTTAATTACTGTAGCACCAACATTAGCATGTTTTTTTGTATCCTCTACAGCACTGTTTTTCAACCTTTTCTGAACCAAGGCACATTTTTTTTTCATTGAAAAAAATCTCGAGGCACACCACCAGCAGAAAACATACACAAATTAAACTCAGCAGCTGATATTGACAGTAACAAGTCGTTCTCGCAATTTTAGGATATGTATTCAAACCATAACCAACCATACATCACTATAGCTCTTGTCTCAAAGTAGGTGTACTGTCACGACCTGTCACATCACGCTGTGACTTATTTGGAGTTTTTAGGTGTTTTCCTGTGTAGTGTTTTAGTTCGTGTCTTGCACTCCTATTTTGTTGTTGATTGTCATGTCATGTACGGATGTACTTTGTGGACACCGTCTGAGGCACTTGCCTTTTGTTTATTTTTGGTGTAAGCATTAGATACCTTTTTACCTGCACGCTGCCTCCCGCTGTCATCTGCATATTGTGATCACCACAAACCATGTTGGCAACTACAAAGCAATTAACTACCTGCTGCCACCTACTGATATGGAAGAGTATTACACGGTTACTCTGCCGATCTCCAGACAGCACAGACCCTCAACAACGGCTGGTTGAAAAACACTGCTCTAGAGGTGCGTAGTGTATCATATTTAGCTGTTACTCATGTTCTATGTTATAATGATACTTGTAAGAAACAGTTTATTTGCCAACATGAAGGTGAGGATTATCGACTTAGAAGTGGCTTCACACTGTCGAGGGACTTTAACCGCGCTCACTTGCAAGGACGCTACATTGCTTTCAGGACGCGTCGTGTCAAAATGTGTTATCAACATGCGTTATCACAATATGGCGATTGAACTAAGGTCTCTATCTTTGGCTGATAAATCGTTTATCATTTTTTATCACGCAGCCCTAGCATGTAGAAGTTCAGTGTGTGTTTGGGCATGTAGGCACATTTTTTCAGTAAATATAGAAAATGGATGGATGGACAGTGGAACTTGTTTAAGTCACCAGCCAGTTTATGTTGAACAACTCCCCACTTTCTGGTCCATCGTCGTATTATTATTATTATTATTTGCAACACCAAATTGGCCCTAGTGTGAATGTGAGTGTGAATGTTGTCTGTCTATCTGTGTTGGCCCTGCGATGAGGTGGCGACTTGTCCAGGGTGTACACCGCCTTCCGCCCGATTGTAGCTGAGATCAAATCAAATCAAATCAACTTTATTTATAGAGCACATTTAAAATTTACCACAGGGGTAGCCAAAGTGCTGTACAATGAGCAGGTTAAAAGATAACACGAGTACCGAGCAAACACAACACAACACAAACAGAACACGATAAAAAATAAATAATTAAAATAGAATTAATAAAAACATAAAAACATAAAAACAGGATCACAGCAGGTGTATTATGGGGCGCCATTGCAGGATGGATATCACTCAGTGTTAAAAGCCATGGAATAAAAGTATGTTTTTAAGAGAGATTTAAAAACAGGAAGAGAGGAGGCTTGTCTAACACTCAGGGGTAGGTCGTTCCAGAGCTTGGGAGCAGCAACGGCGAAAGCTCTGTCACCTCTAAGCTTCAGCCTTGTGTCAGGGACCGTCAACAGCAGCTGATCGGCTGATCTTAAGGATCGGGTGGGGCAGTAAGGCTGAAGGAGGTCGGAGAGATAGGTTGGCGCGAGGTTGTTTAGACATTTAAAAACAAATAAAAGGAGTTTCAAATGTATTCGGTAACGCACAGGGAGCCAGTGAAGGGACGCTAAAATAGGGGTGATGTGCTCACGTCTGCGGGTCTGTGTTAGCAGACGAGCAGCAGAGTTCTGCACGAGCTGCAGGCGGGCGAGGGAGGCCTGGCTAATGCCAACATACAGGGCATTACAATAATCAAGACGAGTCGAGATAAAAGCGTGGATTAATTTCTCAAGATCATGTCTTGATAGAAGCGGTTTCACTTTCGCTATTTGGCGTAATTGATAAAAGCTTTTTTGAACGACGCTGCTGATTTGTTTTTCGAATTTAAAATCTGAGTCAAACTTTACCCCCAGGTTTGTGACAGAGATAGGCTCCAGCGACCCCGAAGGGAATAAGCGGTAGAAAATGGATGGATGGATTATTAAATGTACTCGCTTAGTATGGGTGGATGAAACATTCGTACACAGAAACAAAGTTTGTACACTAAAGCAGTGGTCCCCAACCTTTTTGTAGCTGCGGACCGGTCAACGCTTAAAAATTTGTCCCACGGACCGGGGGGTGGGGGGTTGGTGATATAAATAAATGATAAATGGGTTGTACTTGTATAGCGCTTTTCTACCTTCAAGGTACTCAAAGCGCTTTGACACTACTTCCACATTTACCCATTCACACACACATTCACACACTGATGGAGGGAGCTGCCATGCAAGGCGCTAACCAGCAGCCATCAGGAGCAAGGGTGAAGTGTCTTGCTCAGGACACAACGGACATGACGAGGTTGGTACTAGGTGGGGATTGAACCAGGGACCCTTGGGTTGCGCACGGCCACTCTCCCACTGCGCCACGCCGTCCCATATATATACAGGTAAAAGCCAGTAAATTAGAATATTTTGAAAAACTTGATTTATTTCAGTAATTGCATTCAAAAGGTGTAACTTGTACATTATATTTATTCATTGCACACAGACTGATGCATTCAAATGTTTATTTCATTTAATTTTGATGATTTGAAGTGGCAACAAATGAAAATCCAAAATTCCGTGTGTCACAAAATTAGAATATTACTTAAGGCTAATACAAAAAAGGGATTTTTAGAAATGTTGGCCAACTGAAAAGTATGAAAATGAAAAATATGAGCATGTACAATACTCAATACTTGGTTGGAGCTCCTTTTGCCTCAATTACTGCGTTAATGCGGCGTGGCATGGAGTCGATGAGTTTCTGGCACTGCTCAGGTGTTATAAGAGCCCAGGTTGCTCTGATAGTGGCCTTCAACTCTTCTGCGTTTTTGGGTCTGGCATTCTGCATCTTCCTTTTCACAATACCCCACAGATTTTCTATGGGGCTAAGGTCAGGGGAGTTGGCGGGCCAATTTAGAACAGAAATACCATGGTCCGTAAACCAGGCACGGGTAGATTTTGCGCTGTGTGCAGGCGCCAAGTCCTGTTGGAACTTGAAATCTCCATCTCCATAGAGCAGGTCAGCAGCAGGAAGCATGAAGTGCTCTAAAAACTTGCTGGTAGACGGCTGCGTTGACCCTGGATCTCAGGAAACAGAGTGGACCGACACCAGCAGATGACATGGCACCCCAAACCATCACTGATGGTGGAAACTTTACACTAGACTTCAGGCAACGTGGATCCTGTGCCTCTCCTGTCTTCCTCCAGACTCTGGGACCTCGATTTCCAAAGGAAATGCAACATTTGCATGGTTGGGTGATGGTTTGGGGTGCCATGTCATCTGCTGGTGTCGGTCCACTCTGTTTCCTGAGATCCAGGGTCAACGCAGCCGTCTACCAGCAAGTTTTAGAGCACTTTATGCTTCCTGCTGCTGACCTGCTCTATGGAGATGGAGATTTCAAGTTCCAACAGGACTTGGCGCCTGCACACAGCGCAAAATCTACCCGTGCCTGGTTTACAGACCATGGTATTTCTGTTCTAAATTGGCCCGCCAACTCCCCTGACCTTAGCCCCATAGAAAATCTGTGGGGTATTGTGAAAAGGAAGATGCAGAATGCCAGACCCAAAAACGCAGAAGAGTTGAAGGCCACTATCAGAGCAACCTGGGCTCTCATAACACCTGAGCAGTGCCAGAAACTCATCGACTCCATGCCACGCCGCATTAACGCAGTAATTGAGGCAAAAGGAGCTCCAACCAAGTATTGAGTATTGTACATGCTCATATTTTTCATTTTCATACTTTTCAGTTGGCCAACATTTCTAAAAATCCCTTTTTTGTATTAGCCTTAAGTAATATTCTAATTTTGTGACACACGGAATTTTGGATTTTCATTTGTTGCCACTTCAAATCATCAAAATTAAATGAAATAAACATTTGAATGCATCAGTCTGTGTGCAATGAATAAATATAATGTACAAGTTACACCTTTTGAATGCAATTACTGAAATAAATCAAGTTTTTCAAAATATTCTAATTTACTGGCTTTTACCTGTATATATATATATTTTTTTATAAAGAAATCATGTGTGCTTACGGACTGTATCCCTGCAAACTGTATTTGAGATAGGCTCCAGCACCCCCCGCGACCCCGAAGGGAATAAGCGGTAGAAAATGGATGGATGGATATAGTGTATATATTGTGTTTTTATGTTGATTTAATAAAAAAAAAATATATATATATATATTTTTATTTATTTTTATTTTTTTAATTAAATCAACATAAAAATACAATATATACACTATATATCAATGTGTATTAATACAGTCTGCTTTAGTGCAGTGGTTGGGGACCACTGCACTAAAGCATATTTTTATCTGGTCTGCGGTTTGTAAAACGAAAGGTTCTTACGCCTCGGGGACGGCTTGGCGAAGTTGGTAGAGTGGCCGTGCCAGCAATCGGAGTGTTGCTGGTTACTGGGGTTCAATCCCCACCTTCTACCATCCTAGTCACGTCCGTTGTGTCCTTGGGCAAGAAACTTCACCCCTTGCTCCTGATGGCTGCTGGTTAGCGCCTTGCATGGCAGCTCCCGCCATCAGTGTGTGAATGGGTGAATGTGGTAATACTGTCAAAGCGCTTTGAGTACCTTGAAGGTACAAAAGCGCTATACAAGTATAACCCATTTATCATTTATCATTACAATGAGGTAAATGGAGGTTGCACTGTATTGCAAATGTTGGCGGAATGATAATGAAGCTGCATGACTGTGCGCGAATCAGCCTTTTATTCATGTCTCCAAAACACCTTAAAGCAATATGTACTCCACAGTGCCGTCGGCCAGCTCGGAAACTTTTCAATCAATCAATCAATCTTTATTTATATAGCCCTAAATCACAAGTGTCTCAAAGGGCTGCACAAGCCACAACGACATCCTCGGTACAAAGCCCACATAAGGGCAAGGAAAAACTCACCCCAGTGGGACGTCGATGTGAATGACTATGAGAAACCTTGGAGAGGACCGCATATGTGGGTAACCCCCCCCCTCTAGGGGAGACCGAAAGCAATGGATGTCGAGTGGGTCTGACATAATATTGTGAGAGTCCAGTCCATAGTGGATCCAACATAATAGTAAGAGTCCAGTCCATAGTGGGGCCAGCAGGACACCATCCCGAGCGGAGACGGGTCAGCAGCGCAGAGATGTTCCCAGCCGATGCACAGGCGAGCGGTCCACCCCGGGTCCCGACTCTGGACAGCCAGCACTTCATCCATGGCCACCGGACCTGTGCCCCCCCCCCTCAAGGAAAAGGGGAGCAGAGGAGAAAAGAAAAGAAACGGCAGATCAACTGGTCTAACAGGGGGGCTATTTAAAGGCTAGAGTATACAAATGAGTTTTAAGATGGGACTTAAATGCTTCTACTGAGGTAGCATCTCTAATTGTTACCGGGAGGGCATTCCATAGTACTGGAGCCCGAATAGAAAACGCTCTATAGCCCGCAGACTTTTTTTGGGCTCTGGGAATCACTAATAAGCCGGAGTTCTTTGAACGCAGATTTCTTGCCGGGACATATGGTACAATGCAATCGACAAGATAGGACGGAGCTAGACCGTGTAGTATTTTATACGTAAGTAGTAAAACCTTAAAGTCACATCTTAAGTGCACAGGAAGCCAGTGCAGGTGAGCCAGTATAGGCGTAATATGATCAAACTTTCTTGTTCTTGTCAAAAGTCTAGCAGCCGCATTTTGTACCAACTGTAATTTTTTAATGCTAGACATAGGGAGACCCGAAAATAATACGTTACAGTAGTCGAGACGAGACGTAACGAACGCATGAATAATGATCTCAGCGTCGCTAGTGGATAAAATAGAACGGATTTTAGCGATATTACGGAGATGAAAGAAGGCCGTTTTAGTAACACTCTTAATGTGTGATTCAAACGAGAGAGTTGGGTGGAAGATAATACCCAGATTCTTTACTGATTCGCCTTGTGTAATTGTTTGGTTGTCAAATGTTAAGGTGGTATTATTAAATAAATGTCGGTGTTTAGCAGGACCGATAATCAGCATTTCCGTTTTCTTGGCGTTGAGTTGCAAGAAGTTAGCGGACATCCATTGTTTAATTTCATTAAGACACGCCTCCAGCTGACTACAATCCGGCGTGTTGGTCAGCTTTAGGAGCATGTAGAGTTGGGTGTCATCAGCATAACAATGAAAGCTAACACCGTATTTGCGTATGATGTCGCCTAGCGGCAGCATGTAAATACTAAAGAGTGCAGGGCCAAGAACCGAACCCTGAGGAACTCCGCACGTTACCTTAACATAGTCCGAGGTCACATTATTATGGGAGACGCATTGCATCCTGTCAGTAAGATAAGAGTTAAACCACGACAAAGCTAAGTCTGACATACCAATACGTGTTTTGATACGCTCTAATAAAATATTATGATCGACAAACTTTTCTTTTTTCTTGGGCTTTTCTAACTAGCAGGCAGCCCTATTGGCCAACCCCTATATCGAAGCTCATAACCATACACAATACTTTCGTTCTTACAATAGCAGATGAAAAGAATAAATATTGAAATCTGCACAAACAGAGGAAAATGATGTTAACAAACTGCTGTAGGTTCAATAATGATTTATTATTGCCATCCTCCTTAAAGGGGAACTGCACTTCTTTGGAATTTTGGCTATCATTCACAATCCCTATGTAAGACAAGTTTGCACCCACCTATTTTTTTAAATTTATTTTTAGACTGCGTGAGAATTATGATTGATTTTTCATCTAAATGGGAATATATAAACATCCCATCAGTCAGCATCCTAGTGAGAGCAGACATTGTACAGTAAGTGATTGTTTTATCATGTTTGTAGTTTGTATTTCTGGTTTAGCACTTACCAATATTGCTAGTTGCTGTACCTGCTTATCACTCAGGTTCTAAAACTTGTAGATCATCCCCCTTATATTCAGGCTAAAAAATATAAGGTTCTGGATCATCATTTGTCCCAATGTAGTCTTAGTTGTCTCTCATGAAGTCTGCCATGAGTAGTAGTGTTGTTGTTGTTGAATGAAATAGTAAGTTGTGACGCGTCTGTGACATTATCGGTGCGGCGTCTTCAGTAATGCGGACGCTGTATCGATCCGCTGTGGTGAAGAAGGAGCTGAGCCGGAAGGCAAAGCTCTCAATTTACCGGTCGATCTACGTTCCCATCCTCACCTATGGTCATGAGCTTTGGGTTATGACCGAAAGGACAAGATCACGGGTACAAGCGGCCGAAATGAGTTTCCTCTGCCGGGTGGCATGTCTCTCCCTTAGAGATAGGGTGAGAAGCTCTGTCATCCGGGAGGAACTCAGAGTAAAGCCGCTGCTCCTCCACATTGAGAGGAGCCAGATGAGATGGTTCGGGCATCTGGTCAGGATGCTACCCGAATGTTCGGGCACGTCCGCCCGGCAGGAGGCCACGGGGAAGACCCAGGACACGTTGGGAAGACTATGTCTCCCGGCTGGCTTGGGAACGCCTCGGGATCCCCCGGGAGGAGTTGGACGAAGTTGCTGGGGAGAGGGAAGTCTGGGCTTCCCTGCTTAGGCTGCTGCCCCCGCAACCCGACCTCGGATAGGCGGGAGACAATAGATGGATGGCGTCTGTGAAATTAATATGCATCTGTGTGTTTAAAATGAGAACAATATGTAAATATTACATGGTACTATGACTGTGCCTGTTACTACATTACATATATACTTACAGCATGTATAAAAAAATTATCGAGGGTTTTGGATAGAGTGAATTCCATTGACTCCATTGTTAGCTGACTTTTGCTGGCGTATATTCAATCAATGAAATTCCTTAATTTAACCAGATAAAAAACCATATGAGATTAAAGTCTCTTTTTCAAGACTGACTTGGCCAAGGGGGAAGCAAAACAAAGGATTACATATAACAACAACAAAAACAGCAACAGCAACATTAAGACATGCGATGGGTCAATCAATTTTTCAGTAAAAACAAGTACAATGCCCAATAGAACTGGTTTCTTGATCCTTTCAGATTGACTGAAATTTCCCCTAAGTGTTCAGCTCTCTGAATGAAATTGTTCACAAGTTAGATTGGTAAAAAAGAAAGACATATATGTACTTGTCTTACATTAGGATCTAAATGTTAGGCTAAAATAAAAAAAATTGCATTTCCCCTTTAAGTAAACGTACAAGCGACGATTTGGCTTTCTGCCTTGTCGACAACCGTCTACGCTGACCTCAGTCAGCCAGTCTGAGATGAGCATGTTCCACTTTGTAAACACATTGACATTCAAAAAGCGTCACAAATACGGACATAAGTCATAATTGAAGAACAATTTAACAGGAAGTTGTGGTCTTTTATTTCTTCCGTCCCAAATGGGACAATTTGTTTCTACTCCCGTTCAGTCTAAAAAATAATTTAGATTGTGAGAAAAGGTTATGTTAAAAAGAAAGCCATTTCAAGTCCCCAAATGGATTCCCGACATGTATTTACTTTTTTTTCTTCAGAAGGTTTACTCAAGTAGAAGGTCCATTAGAGAGATGCAAGGATTAGGGAGTAGATTGATGTAGAGGAAGGAGAATGAAGCGAAGTGATTACCACCGAGGCACATTTGCTACCATGCATTTACACTTAGCATTTACCGCCTCGCCGCTCACCCAAGTAGACCACAAACAAATTTGAGATTCGCCGCTCAAAATTCAAGCACTTTCTCTAAAAAGTGCACTTTATTGTGAGAAATATTTGATGATTCAGAAAGCAGCAGTTTGTACTAACGCGCAAGTTTTCTTCTCATAGTGTGGGTGTACTGGTGTGTGTGTGGGTCCTAGCAAGCCGTAAAGCAGCTGCGGTGTCAGCGACCTCCGCTAAGTTGTCCATTAACCTTTAACACGCACACGCTCGCCATCCTCGCCTTCGTCTGGCTGCTCGCACACAACACCAGCCTTGGCCTGCTTCAACTTGTGGACGGGTGGGCTTTATTATGCTTTTTTTGGGCAGATAACCAATGTTAAAAAAAGATATACAAAAAAGTCACATGACATTTGCTTATGGACTGAAATGTGACCGTCTGGCGGACTGGCAGAGGCAGGCGCTTGCCAGGTATATAGGAGAGAAGATCTGTGTGCAGGTTATTAACTGAAGCCAGATAAGAGAATATGAGGTAGGAATAGACTGGCTGGCCACAATATTAGATCCAATATTAAAAGACTTAGCCACACTGAAGGGAGCATGGTGACATAAGCTGTCCGCCAATGTGCTTGAGAGAGTAGTAGATTATATTAACGGTCAATTTGGAGTCTATAATTGGTTGCGCCCAGAGATGGTCTTCATATTCTGCCCATCCCATGTGTTTGATTTAGGGTTGCCACCTCTCTGATGCTCATCAGGAAGTCTAGTCTTCAGTATGATACCAGGGAAGGAGGTTGTTGTAGTGAAGAAATAAATGAAATGACCAAACTTCACAGGGTGTGTGTTAGGATTCAAATGTGATAACTTCCAACCCCCTGAAGACACTCGTTCAGTTTTAGAGGCGGTTTGTTGTTCTGTCGATAATGTTTGTCTTTATTGCATCAGCGTCGACTGTGCAGAGAGCAGGCACTTGTAATTTAATTTTAAAGTTTTGTTCGCACAAATACACTACATGTGTTTGTTAACTTAGCCTCTAACCATTTATATTATTTGGACACTAAGGCCCCGTTTACACTGCACACCAAATCGGTTTTGTTTGCCCTCAACTGACACAGATCTCCAAAGTGTTTCAAATCTGATCTTTTTGCATCAGATTCAGGCCACATCAGGAGGTAGTCCAAATCCGATTGGAATCTGATCTTTTCAAATGTCAATCAATCATCCATCCATCCATTTTCTACCGCTTGTCCCTTTCTGGCTCGCGGAAAGTCGCTGGAGCCTATCTCAGTATTCGGGCAGTAGGCGGGGTACACCCTGGACAAGTAACCGATAAAATTTACTTATATAGCCCTTAATCACAAATAAGTTAAAGTACCAATGATTGTCATACACACTAGGTGTGGTGAAATTTGTCCTCTGCATTTGACCCATCGCCTTGTTCACCCCATGGGAGGTGAGGGGAGCAGTGGGCAGCAGTGGTGCCACGCCTGGGAATAATTTTTGGTGATTTAACCCCCAATTCCAACCCTTGATGCTGAGTGCCAAGCAGGGAGGTAATGGGTCCCATTTTTATAGTCTTTCGTATGACTCGGCCGGGGTTTGAACTCACAACCTACCGATTTCAGGGCGGACACTCTAACCACTAGGCCACTGAGTAGGGCTCAAAGGGCTGTACAAGCCACAACGACATCCTCGGCTTAGATCCCACATCAGGGCAAGAACAAAACTCAACCCAATGTTAACAACAAGAAACCTTGGAAGGGACTGCAGATGTGGGGACCCCATAACTGATGCAATGAATGCCGAGTGGATATGGTTAATAATGTGAGAGTCCAGTCCGTAATGGGCATGTAGACACTTCGGGGCACAGAGACGTCACCGACTGATTCATAAGGAGTGGTCACCTCCAAGTCACGACTACATGTGAAAGTCCAGTTCATAGTGGGGCCAGCAGGGGATCATCTTGAATGGAGACAAGTCAGCAGCGCAGAGACGTCACCAATTGACGCAAAGAGGAGTGGTTCACCCCAAGTCCTGATTTGGAACAGCTAGCGCGTCCTCCGTGGAGGCCGATCCTTGGTAAGCTAATAACCTCTACACGCAGGAGAGGGGGGCAGAGCAGAAAAAAGAGACAGCAGATCAACTGGTCTAAAAAGGGTCTATTTAAAGGCTGGAGTATACAAATGGGTTTTAAGATGGGACTTAAATGCTTCTACTGAGGTAACATCTCTAACTGTTACCGGTAGGGCATTCCAAGGTACTGGAGCTCGAATAGAAGACGTTCTAAAGCAGGGGTGCTCACACTTTTTCTGCAGGCGAGCTACTTTTCAATTGATCAAGTCGTGGGGATCTACCTCATTCATATATATAATTTACATTTACTTATTTATGAAATATATGTTTTTGTTAACAAGTTAAAGGTGTTTAATGATAATGCAAGCATGTTTAATTACATATAGTTAATATTGTTAACAAGTAAAAGGTGTTTAATGATAATGCAAGCATGTTTAACACATATAGTTAATATTGTTAAAAAATTAAAGGTGTTTAATGATAATACAAGCATGTTTAATACATATAGTTAATATTGTTAACAACTTAAAGGTGTTTAAAGATAATACAAGCATGTTTAACACATATAGTAAATATTTTTAACAAGTTAAAGGTGTTTAATGATAATACAAGCATGTTTAACACATATAGTTAATATTGTTAATACGTTAAAGGTGTTTAAAGATAATACAAGCATGTTTAACACATATAGATTCCTTTCTTTCATGAAGACAAGAATATAAGTTGGTGTATTACCTGATTCTGATAATAATAATAATAATAACTGGGATTTATATAGCGCTTTTCTAAGTACCCAAAGTCGCTTTACATGTAGATGACTTGCATTGATAGGAATCAGACAGTGGTGATGATAACGTCCGCATTTTCGAATGGAGGAGAAAAAAAGTCCTCCTTTCTGTCCAATACCACATGAAAGTGGTTGGTTTTTGGCATCTTATTTGTCCAGCTTCCGTACTCCTTTGTATACACTTTACAAGAAATACATTGTCGGCAAACTCCGTAGCTTGCTAGCTTGTGCACGCCAGCTTTCTGAGACTCTTATTTTGTTAGCGCAATTGTGCAACTGTGCAGTCGGTCTTTGGAGTTTTGACGACAGGTACGGCGCCAGAGTCTGTTGAAATAAAGTGTTTCTCGCCTTCCAGTCGGTAATTTTAATGAGCTGGCAGCAGCCAGCATCATCTCAGAAGACCCTCGGGTGCCGTGAATGTCAATCAAGTGACGAAAGTGACGTCATAGTGAAGATTTATGATCGCTCATTTTTAGGACTATTTTTTTAATGCCTGGCTGGTGATCGACTGACACACCCTCCGAGATCGACCGGTAGCTCGCGGTCGACGTAATGAGCACCCCTGTTCTAAAGCCTGCAGACTTCTTTGGGCTCTGGGAATCACTAATAAGCCGGAGTTCATAGATTTCTGGCCGGGACATATGGTTCCATTATCATATAATCAGCAAGATAGGATGGAGCTAGACGGTTTAGTATTTTATACGCAAGTAGCAAAACCTTGAAGTCGCTTCTTAAGTGCACAGGAATCCAGCGCAGGTGAGCCAGTATAGGCGTAATATGATCAAACTTTCTTGTTCTTGTCAAAAGTCTAGCAGCCACAATTTGTATCAACTGTAATCTTTTAATGCTAGACATAGGGAGACCCAAAAATAATATGTTACAGTAATCGAGATGAGACGTAACGAACGTATGAATAATAATCTCAGCGTCAGTGGTGGACAAAATGGGACAAATTTTAGGGTTATTACTGAGATGAAAGAAGGCTGTTTTAGAACACTCTTAATGTGTGACTCAAATGAGAGAGTTGGGTCGAAGATAATACCCAGATTCTTTACCGAGTCGCTCTGTGTAATTGTTTGGTTGTCAAATGTTAAGGTGTCAAATATGACTTCAGTCCCAACGCAATGCGACCTGAATGCAACCCGTATCTGACTTTGACCGTGTCAGCTTTGGTGAGCTGCATCATTCGTGTGCTAGGTTACCAGAGCGCAAGTCCCTTTGTTCTTGCAACCAACCTTGCTTCATAAATTCCGGTTTCTCCGACCCCCTTAAAAATATCTCAAACATTTTATCGAACACATTTTCTATTGATATCGAGTATGTTTCTATCGCAATATATGTTGATATTGTTTTATCGGCTCAGCCCTACCTCTAACTATAAAACATTTTTTGTCAATCAAAAACATGTGGTGGGGGAAAAAAAGCACAATGACAGCCGTAGCAAATCACAGATAGTCAAAGGAAATTAATTAATGAATAGATAAATAAACGCATAAATTACAAAAATCATGTGGTATGAACTAGGGCTGCAGCTAACGATTATTTTTCTATCGATTAATCTATAGATTATTTTTCCGATTAATCGGTTAATCTATAGATTATTTTTTTGATTAATCTATAGATTATTTTTCCTTTTACCGATTATTTTTTTTTATTTAAAATGAAGAGGAAAAAATAAATGTAGGCCAGTTTTTTCAAAAGGCATGGCTTTTATTTACAAAAAAAAAGTATGGCCACTCAGTCAACATTGACAACAACATGACAAAATATTCTGTAACAATGTAAACATTTAAAACTTTTAACATTTAACAAAATTAAAAGTAGCTTATTTGCTTTTTAATGTGCAAATATAAAAGTAAACATCCAGTGCAAATCTTAATATTCTGGAATAGTATAAGCATTTAAAAAGTAAAAGTATTGCTTATTTTGCTTTAAAATGTGCAAAAATAAAGATAAACATCCAATACAAAAAAGTGCAAAACGGAAATATTCTGTAACAAGTGTAAACATTTCAACAAAAGTAAAAGTATTGCTTATTTGCTAAAATGTGCAAAAATAAAGCTAAACATCCAATACAAAAAAATGTACAGTGTAAACATTTCAACAAAAGTAAAAGTATTGCTTATTTTGCTTAGTAACACAACAATGATAGTATGATTAAAGTGAAAGTTAATTGTTGGTTTGTACATAGTATATGTAACTGTTAATGTTGTAAAAGGTATTTGCACAACTAATTAACGTTAGCGTTTGTGACACGTCTTGTGCCGTGGGGTTCTTTCAGGACCGACAGACTGAACGCCAGACGGCTTTGCCAGGTTTACAATCTTTTAATTTTACACAAAGTCTTTTCTCTTCCAACTCTTTTCTCTTTCTTTCCTCGCTTTTCAGCTCCTCTTCCTCGCTCGCTCGTCGTCCCCTGTCTCTTGCGGCGTCGCTCCCGGCGCGCCCCGCCTCGCCGCTCGCTCGCCGCCGCCGCCTCTCCACAGCGTTAAAGAGGAGCGCGTCTTTGTAAACACTGAACAGGCACGCCAAACGCGCCTCTCAGAGCAAACGGTGCTTTAGTTTATGAATTTACAACGCAGATACAAATGACACATTCATGTTTTTGTGTAATAATGACAACGTATACGCACGCGGACGATTGACTTGTTGATGGTGATGGCAAGAACGCTGTCGGGGGTTTTCTTTTCAAATGTTCGTTCATAGCCGTTGTGCTGCTATGATAGGCCATTTCCGCTCGACACAGTGTGCATACAACAACATTATTAGGCCGTTTATTGAAATACTCCGACACTTTTGACGACTTTTGGCGTGCTTTTTTCCCCTCGCTCGCATCGTCTGCTTTGCGCTCCGCCATGACAGTAGTGTGACGTAAATATGCGACGCGCCGACGCACAAAAACGGCGTCGACGTATTTACGTAACCGATGACGTCGACTACGTCGACGCGTCGTTTCAGCCTTAGTATGAACATCTATTCGAAAAAAAAGTAAACATTATATTAATTTTATTTTGTTTTTATATGCTGCACAGTTTATTTTAAACATTTAAAAAATACTTCTTTTGACAAGCATACAATTACAATACGATACATCTCATCATTACCGTTTCTCTTTACAGGACATCCGAAAAGCAGTAGCAAGAAGCAGCGCTTATTTAATAATCCTACTCCTTTTTGTATCATAGCAATTTGTTACTTACTCATTCTGTAACACAACAATAAATAAATCAGTAAATAAATAGACAAATGAGTAAGTGAATCATTATTTAATACACAATTAACATAAAATAAAGTTCTCATGAATAAATAGTTATGTAATTTATGGTTCACATTATGAGATCAATAAGATTATCTAATTTTTTCACAAGATTCGAGATGTTTATCAGGATTAATTTTCTTTGTACTTTGTGAAAACTTTGAGTTTGAACATTTTCTAAGACTGGATCATAGTAGTACCGGTACATTGTTTTTCTAATCCATTGCATAATAAAGGTCTTAAGTGTTGTAGGTGTATACCATCCATCCATCCATCCATCCATCTTCTTCCGCCTATCCGAGGTCAAGTCACGGGGGCAGCAGCCTAAGCAGGGAAGCCCAGACTTCCCTCTCCCCAGCCACTTCGTCCAGCTCCTTCCGGGGGATCCCGTCCATAACTTTTATGGACAGAATTTCTAGGCGCAGTCAAGGCGTTGAGGGGATCCGATTTGGTGGCTGCAGGATTAGGTCTCTGCTTTTGGCAGATGATGTGGTCCTGATGGCTTCATCTGGCCAGGATCTTCAGCTCTCACTGGATCGGTTCGCAGCTGAGTGTGAAGCGACTGGGATGAGAATCAGCACCTCCAAGTCCGAGTCCATGGTTCTCGCCCGGAAAAGGGTGGAGTGCCATCTCCGGGTTGGGGAGGAGATCTTGCCCCAAGTGGAGGAGTTCAAGTACCTCGGAGTCTTGTTCACGAGTGAGGGAAGAGTGGATCGTGAGATCGACAGGCGGATCGGTGCGGCGTCTTCAGTAATGCGGACGCTGTATCGATCTGTTGTGGTGAAGAAGGAGCTGAGCCGGAAGGCAAAGCTCTCAATTTACCGGTCGATCTACGTTCCCATCCTCACCTATGGTCATGAGCTTTGGGTTATGACCGAAAGGACAAGATTACGGGTACAAGCGGCCGAAATGAGTTTCCTCCGCCGGGTGGCGGGGCTCTCCCTTAGAGATAGGGTGAGAAGCTCTGCCATCCGGGAGGAGCTCAAAGTAAAGCCGCTGCTCCTCCACATCGAGAGGAGCCAGATGAGGTGGTTCGGGCATCTGGTCAGGATGCCACCCGAGCGCCTCCCTCGGGAGGTGTTTAGGGCATGTCCGACCGGTAGGAGGCCACGAGGAAGACCCAGGACACGTTGGGAAGACTATGTCTCCCGGCTGGCCTGGGAACGCCTCGGGATCCCCCGGGAGGTGTATACCGATGTGTTAAATTCGATTTTTCTCTAAGCTTATATGTCTTCTCTTTCGTTGAGAAAAAAGCTAGGAAGTATTAAAGGTTAAACGTTCAAATTTGATAAATGCCAAATTTGATGTATTTCTCATGCACAATTCAAAACAGAATTCAACACTATGTCAAATTTCAAAGTGTTTTCAAAGTGTGAATTTAGAGAATAGGATTTTATTCGATGATTTTTGTAAGAACTGAAAATCATCGTCGTCATTTGTCCTTTGACGTAAGGTATTTAAAAAAACTGCTTCTAATTTTTTTTTCCAGGCCTTCCCCACACTTTGAAGACTTGTATTTGACAGATAATGTTCCGTCTTGATGGCATCTTTTCACTTCACGCACATCTGATTGTACGTTCATTTTACAACTTTTTCAGGGGTACTTGCCAGCCAATGCAGAGAGGCGAGACAATGTCCTCCAGAGGAAGCGGCAGGAGTATTTCGGCTTCATCCAGCAGTACTACGACTCCCGCAATGACGAGCACCATCAGGACACGTACAGACAGGTATATACGTGCTCCCGCGCAAACAAACACGACAACTGATTGGCCTTATTGTTCCTTTTTAGTTGTTTTGTTTCACGTTGCCTCACCTGTCTGACTCCTTCAAGGACGGAATGAGATACGGAAAACAAAAGATTCCGTTTCCAATTACAAGAACCACATCTTTGTCTCTCAAGTATTGCCTCGCGCGTGCATGTCTAAGTGCGAGTCGGCAGGATGGCACCCTGTAGAAAGGATCACTGAAAGCAGTTGTTTAACAAAAAGTATTTTTGCACTGAGCCTATGTTCAATCAATCAATAGTAGCCTCTCTTCTGGAATAGTTCCAGTAGAGTTTAAACATGCAGTGGTACGACCTCTACTTAAAAAACCCAGCCTCGACCCCTCTCTCCTCTCTAACTTCAGACCTATCTCTAATCTTCCATACATTTCCAAAATATTAGAGAAGGTTGTCTACAGTCAGTTGTTGCCCTTCTTAGAGGATAATGGTATCACTGAGCTGTTCCAGTCCGGTTTTAAAGCCCTCCACAGCACAGAGTCAGCGCTTCTAAAAGTTTTTAACGATATCCTCCTGTCCACTGATTCTGGTAAATATGTTGTCCTGGTGCTTTTAGATCTGTCTGCTGCGTTCGACACCGTCGACCACGCCACCTTAATCACTCGTCTTGAGAACTGTGTGGGCATTAAGGGCGCCGCCCTCAACTGGTTCCGGTCGTACCTAACCGACAGGAGTTTTTGTGTAAAAGTAGACAGTTTTATGTCGTCCACAGCTCCTTTACCACATGGGGTCCCCCAGGGCTCAATCCTTGCCCCAATTTTATTTGCGCTTTACCTTCTCCCCCTTGGTTCTATTTTTAGGAAGTACAGTATTGCATTTCATTTTTATGCCGATGATTGCCAGATTTATTTTCCCATGGCACAAAATAACACGGTTCAACGTCTTATTGACTGCCTGCACGACATCAAAGTCTGGCTTTCAGCTAACTTCCTGAGCCTAAATGAAGATAAAACAGAAGTTATGTTGTTCGGTCCAAGTCGCTCTCCCTCCCCCAACGTTGACCTCGGCACTCTGACCCCGTATCTCAGCGACTCTGTCACAAACCTGGGGGTAAAGTTTGACTCAGATTTTAAATTCGAAAAACAAATCAGCAGCGTCGTTCAAAAAAGCTTTTATCAATTACGCCAAATAGCGAAAGTGAAACCGCTTCTATCAAGACATGATCTTGAGAAATTAATCCACGCTTTTATCTCGACTCGTCTTGATTATTGTAATGCCCTGTATGTAGGCATTAGCCAGGCCTCCCTCGCCCGCCTGCAGCTCGTGCAGAACTCTGCTGCTCGTCTGCTAACACAGACCCGCAGACGTGAGCACATCACCCCTATTTTAGCGTCCCTTCACTGGCTCCCTGTGGGTTACCAAATACATTTTAAACTCCTTTTATTTGTTTTTAAATGTCTAAACAACCTCGCGCCAACCTATCTCTCCGACCTCCTTCAGCCTTACTGCCCCACCCGATCCTTAAGATCAGCCGATCAGCTGCTGTTGACGGTCCCTGACACAAGGCTGAAGCTTAGAGGTGACAGAGCTTTCGCCGTTGCTGCTCCCAAGCTCTGGAACGACCTACCTCTGAGTGTTAGACAAGCCTCCTCTCTTCCTGTTTTTAAATCTCTCTTAAAAACATACTTTTATTCCATGGCTTTTAACACTGAGTGACATCCATCCTGCAATGGCGCCCCATAATACACCTGCTGTGATCCTGTTTTTATGTTTTTATTAATTCTATTTTAATTATTTATTTTTTATCGTGTTCTGTTTGTGTTGTGTTGTGTTTGCTCGGTACTCGTTTTATCTTTTAACCTGCTCATTGTACAGCACTTTGGCTACCCCTGTGGTAAATTTTAAATGTGCTCTATAAATAAAGTTGATTTGATTTGATTTGATTTATGTGATCCAACTCTGCTCGGAGTTTATCCGGTCAGCCTCGAGCTTCAGTCTTGCCCAAATGAGCACCTCTCTATGGCTTAGAAAATGAGCAACTCTTACTTTAGCGTTCATGTCACGCTGATAGCAAACATACCATAGCAAACTTTCTTATTTCACTTCAGTTTTTTGCCACTTTGTTTTCTTGATGACTTGAATTGTGTCCCGAAGCATTTTTTTAATGCCTTTTTGCCAAGCTCGTCTGCTGACAAAGTGAGCACCAATTATTTTTTTCTGTAGCTCTTTGGCACTGTACTTGATAGCTTGGTGTGTGCATGTACTGTATTGATACGGTGTATGTAAAGTGTTATTTTCGTGTTCACAGAGGTCAGTTGGAATCTGTCCAACTGTTCCTGTACGTGGTCTTCTATCTGTCTGTTTATGTTTTTGGCAGCTTTGTTAGACAGATTTAGCGCGTCAGCATTTGGCTGGAGACATTGTAGAAATCCCATTTTGCTTTTTTGAGTCCTACTGTGTATTTTCTTTTTACCACCTAAAAGGAAAATGGTGTTGTATATTTGAAAAGCTTCATAATGCTACAGCTCGACCCTATTATTGGCTGCGATATTTGGCCTTTTTTTTTTATTGGTATCAGCCTTCTTTTTTCAATCAGCAAATACAATATGCCGTATTTTTCGGAGTATAAGTCGCACCGGAGTATAAGTCGCACTTACCGAAAATGCATAATAAAGAAGGAAAAAACATATATAAATCACACTGGAGCCCGGCCAAACTATGAAAAAAACTGTGACTTATAGTCCGAAAAATACGGTATACACATGATACCATGAATTGGTATATAAAAAAAATACCGTAAATTCCGGACTATAAGCCACTACTTTTTTCCTACGCTTTGAACCCCGCGGCTTATAAAACGGTGCAACTAATTCATGGATTTTTCTTCGCTGATGGCCGTAATGCAAATACTTTTTGTAAAACACAAGCAACAACTTTTAAATGGTGTGTTTTTTGTTTGTGCTATGGCGCCATATTTTGGACGCGTTCGCTCACTACAGGTGCTTCTGGATGAACTTTTGCCGTGTTTCCTGCTGTTTAAAGCTTTGAACCGAAAGTACCAGTTCTGTTCCGTCTGCTAATCGTCCATAGCGTTTCCACTCGTATAAATTGTTCATTTATCACTCCCAGCAACGTTTTGTAAGTTATACAATATAACTAAAACAATTCTTACTTACTAAACCGTCCATGTGTGATGTCTTTAGGAGTGCTTTCATGCATATTTGTACGTGCTATTACAATGTAATGAAGCCAGCGTCGTTAGCATTAGCTAATATGCTTACACGTTTACGGGTGTCTGTGTTAGTATTACTGATTGCAATGGCATTCTTTTCGTATTGTACTAGTGAAAACAATTCCTGAGTAAATTCACCAAAACGTCACCGTAAAGTTATTGAGTCTGTTTAGCTGATTGAGAGCTAGCTTCCGCAGCCATGATGACTTCTGTTTTGTTCGATCATCTGTTTTACTGCCGTGTTACAGACACTGTTTGGAAACAATTAAGGTATGTAAATAAACATTTACAAAAATGTTCTGCGTAAATAACTAATTTCACAACCTATATATCTGCGGCTTATATACCGGTGCACTCTATAGTCCGGCAAATATGGTAATTAGTGAAGTAGATAGTAATAACTACTGCTCAAGCACCAGCCCAAATGCCCTGCATAGAAAAGTTCCCTTTTTTTTCCCACCGCAGCGCTCACACGGCCATGGCCCCCATTTTATTGATTTTTTACCGGGACAACAGTTTTTGTTCTTACAGGTAAAAGCCAGTAAATTAGAATATTTTGAAAAACTTGATTTATTTCAGTAATTGCATTCAAAAGGTGTAACTTGTACATTATATTTATTCATTGCACACAGACTGATGCATTCAAATGTTTATTTCATTTAATTTTGATGATTTGAAGTGGCAACAAATGAAAATCCAAAATTCCGTGTGTCACAAAATTAGAATATTACTTAAGGCTAATACAAAAAAGGGATTTTTAGAAATGTTGGCCAATTGAAAAGGTGCCATGTCATCTGCTGGTGTCGGTCCACTCTGTTTCCTGAGATCCAGGGTCAACGCAGCCGTCTACCAGCAAGTTTTAGAGCACTTCATGCTTCCTGCTGCTGACCTGCTCTATGGAGATGGAGATTTCAAGTTCCAACAGGACTTGGCGCCTGCACACAGCGCAAAATCTACCCGTGCCTGGTTTACGGACCATGGTATTTCTGTTCTAAATTGGCCCGCCAACTCCCCTGACCTTAGCCCCATAGAAAATCTGTGGGGTATTGTGAAAAGGAAGATGCAGAATGCCAGACCCAAAAACGCAGAAGAGTTGAAGGCCACTATCAGAGCAACCTGGGCTTTCATAACACCTGAGCAGTGCCAGAAACTCATAGACTCCATGCCACGCCGCATTAACGCAGTAATTGAGGCAAAAGGAGCTCCAACCAAGTATTGAGTATTGTACATGCTCATATTTTTCATTTTCATACTTTTCAGTTGGCCAACATTTCTAAAAATCCCTTTTTTGTATTAGCCTTAAGTAATATTCTAATTTTGTGACACACGGAATTTTGGATTTTCATTTGTTGCCACTTCAAATCATCAAAATTAAATGAAATAAACATTTGAATGCATCAGTCTGTGTGCAATGAATAAATATAATGTACAAGTTACACCTTTTGAATGCAATTACTGAAATAAATCAAGTTTTTCAAAATATTCTAATTTACTGGCTTTTACCTGTATGTTTTGTTTGTTTTCGCTACAATTCTCCGTCTGCAACATTCGGAGCATGAGCTTATTAAAGGAGCGCGCAGAGTTTCATGTTCCGTTATTAAATCAAATAATGCGACAGAGATGGATGGATATAAAGACAACAGAAAAGTTGCCGCTGCCAAAAATTCCAACTTTGTGTGACTATCTTGATAAATAAAATTCTTATTCCATAAGTAAATTAGAGCAGGCAGCAGCTCACACATTCTCCTACTTTCTGTGACATCCAGAAAGAAATTGTCAGCCATCTTGAAAAATGGGTTAACTATAATCTACGTGAAGGAGCCCAGAATTGTTTTTATTTAAATGTTTGCAATATTTCAGGGTCCCTCATGACGAAACCTTACAATTAAATCCATAAACTGCTATAAAATTGAGTAGATGGCAAGTTATTGTGATGTGGATAAATCTCATATATTTACCAATTTTTCCAGGAGGTTTTAAAATGCAAATGTTGTTGCTCTTCTAACACGCACATAATCAATGTGTTTGTGAAATCCCCTGATGTTTTTTTTGCTGCTAAATAAGCCACAACATAACTTTTACTGCAAATGAACATCATCTCCAAATGTCTGCTTCCGGCCTCATTGACAACTAATAATCGTATCCGCCCTGAAAAAAACATATACTGTATGGGTCCGGCCACAAATACATTTGGATTTCCACAAATAGATCGGGCGCCACCCTCGCATCTGGTGCACCAGAGAATAAGAATATGTTGCAGGAAGTGTAGAGACAATTGTCTTTTCCCTACTTTTTGGGTCATGTGATCATTCACCCTGGAACTACTTGGCACTGAGGGCATGATATCGGGTTTATTTGCTTAAGTCGACACTATACTTGGAGTGAGGAGGTTGTGCATGACGGAATGTTTTTTTTTTTACCGTTTCTACGTTTTGGACTGTTTTGACTATAAAAAAAATAAAATAAATTGCAGTATGCGATGGGCAAACAGCTGGTGGGTAGCGAGTACAATACTTCAGTGTTTCCCACACATTCATTTATTTGTGGCGGCCCGCCACGAAAGAATTACGTCCGCCACAAATTGATTTTTCGGCTTTTGACTCGCTCGACCGCTCATAAAAGCAATGAGACTCTGTGAATGTACCTTGTAGTTACAACTCCGGTGCGGTAGGTGGCGGTAGCCCAATGCATTGTGACTCCGCCAATAGCACTTAATTCACCTGGTGGGCCAGAAAAAGAAGACGAAGACGAAGACGGACGGACGGGATCAAAATACGAGGGTAACATAGGTTATGGTAGATAGGTTATAGCTGCATCGCTCGAGGCTCGTCATATATTTAACGTTAATCCGCGATTTCACCGAGCGTTTCACTGACGGTGAGCAGCCTGACGCTGCTTCATTAACACCGCCGCTGTTTGACTCTGGGTCCGGGGAAGACGCACGTAGTAACAATCACCTGTTTTCATACCGACGAGCTAACGTGTCCAGGTTATAACCATGTTGTCAATAAACACACGTGGAGACGGTGCTTCAGATACTACATTAATACTCAAGCTAAAATGTCCACTGTCCACTGCAGCATGTGAATGCAATGAAAAGAATAAAATCTGAGCCAAACAGCCGTTAAAATGTTGTCCAGGTTAATGTTTTGGCCATTAAAGGCCCTTCATTTCAAGATTTCAACTGTGATCGGGCTTTAAACAGGTGGCTGACCTGTTCAGATGGGTGTAACTGCTACTGGTCAAATAATGTGAAATAGCATTTAATTTTACATGTATGCAATGCCATTTAAATGTAATTATAGATAATAATAATAATAAATACGGTGTAGTGTTGTAAATAGTCAACGGGAAGGATTTTAGTAAGATATAAGCCATGAGTACTACACAGCCAGAAAAAAAACCTAGGCAAGACAAGTAAAAATATTGGGGCAAGTAGATTTGAGAAGTCGGGCAAGTAGAAAAATTAGGGCGGAGGGAACAGGTGAGACTCAGCAAACACTGAAAAATAAAGCAGGGTCAGATCAGAAATGCACTTTTCTCATGAAAAGGGTCCTAATTTATATTCTTATGTGCCTTATAGAGAGGACCACGACAAAACATACACCTCTGCCTCTGTTTCACTTTATGTTGCTGGTAAATAATATGGTTGTAGTAGTAGGCTAAAGTTAAATTATTTAGTATGCACTAATTAAAGGGGCAGAGCTTTAAGAGACATTTTAGCTTTTATATTTTATAAGATATATTTTTTGTAAGAACCACAATTAATAAATATATTTCAGTGAATAACTAATTGTTCATCTCTGTATATAAATATGTACATAAAGTGTTGTAATTATATTCCAACTCCGCGTTCTTCTTGGTCATCGCCGCTGCCGCCGCCACCGCCCGCCCCCCGACCACACCACCACAAATAGATGCCTGCCCTGTGGGAAACACTGTACTTACAGTATTAACACTTTGTAGGGCGCAACATGCAGCAAAGACTGAACTGGCCAACACATAAACTATACACTACTGCCATTTAACGTCTTGGACTTACAACTGTAATTGCAACTAAGTGTCATACTTGCAAATGGGACTTAGAAATGTGATATTAAAACAAGATATAACAAATGGACAGCAGTTATCATCAGTTATAAGTTATTTTGTTGTATTTTATCTTCAATCTATACTTAGACTTAGACAAAGACTTAGATAAACTTTAATAATCCACAAGGGAAATTGTTCAAAATGCATATACATATTACTGAGCAATATGTAGTATGTATTACTATTTTTTAGTTTTTAATTACGCTTTACTTCTGTTACTGTATGTAAAAACCTGCACTGCAACAACGTAATTTCCCCATTATTTACAATTAAAAACAAGTGTATTCTATTCGCTCATTTTTAAATGTTGCAAAAAATCTAATTTTACTCTTGAAACAATTTATATTTTTAACACACACAAGTACCGTAAATTGATATTGTTGAGTACCGGTATCGATTCCCAGGTAATGGAAATTGGTACCGTATCGGTTAAAATATGAACCGTACCCATACCTAGCGGAGATGGCCTAAAACAGGGGTGTCAAACTCATTTTAGCTCAGGGGCCGCATGGAGGAAAATCTGTGCACACGCGGGCCGGACTATTAAAATCATGGCATTACAACTAAAAAATAAAGACAACTTCAGATTGTTTTCTTTGTGTTACTTTGGCCAAAACTAGAACAAACACATTCTGAAAATATTACAATAAAAATATAGAAAAAATACCGGCAGCGGTAATGTTTAGACCAATGAAGGAAAGAAGAAAGTGAATGAATGTTTTTAACTGAATACATTTACAAATGCATAAAATGGGTTTTTTTTAAATATTTTTTTTTAATGAATTAACGTTTATGACAACCTTTTTCCAAAACACAATATAGAATGTGAGATGTAACAGGGTAATGCATACAATTATCATTTGTTTTCAAAAAGGTTACAAAAAAGTAGGACACCAAAAATTTAGTGTGGGACCCAATTTTTATGACTTGATGGGGTCCCTGGGACCCCATTTTGAAAATTCCTTGCGCCAACACTGATGGAGTATTGGTGCGTGCAAAACGGCAGCAGGCAGCTGTAACCTGCGGGCCGGTTCTAATACTAATCAAATATCCTGGGGGCCATAGATATTTCATATCCGGCCCGCGGGCCTTGACTTTGACGCATAGGGCCTAAAAAAACCTCTTTGAAAAAATGTATTAGAAATCGATATAGAAATAAATAAGAATCGCGATTCGGATGTGAATCAACTTCATATTTTTATGTAATTTTTGTAGCAATTTTGTTTTCTACAGGTAAAAGCCAGTAAATTAGAATATTTTGAAAAACTTGATTTATTTCAGTAATTGCATTCAAAAGGTGTAACTTGTACATTATATTTATTCATTGCACACAGACTGATGCATTCAAATGTTTATTTCATTGAATTTTGATGATTTGAAGTGGCAACAAATGAAAATCCAAAATTCCGTGTGTCACAAAATTAGAATATTACTTAAGGCTAATACAAAAAAGGGATTTTTAGAAATGTTGGCCAACTGAAAAGTATGAAAATGAAAAATATGAGCATGCACAATACTCAATACTTGGTTGGAGCTCCTTTTGCCTCAATTACTGCGTTAATGCGGCGTGGCATGGAGTCGATGAGTTTCTGGCACTGCTCAGGTGTTATGAGAGCCCAGGTTGCTCTGATAGTGGCCTTCAACTCTTCTGCGTTTTTGGGTCTGGCATTCTGCATCTTCCTTTTCACAATACCCCACAGATTTTCTATGGGGCTAAGGTCAGGGGAGTTGGCGGGCCAATTTAGAACAGAAATACCATGGTCCGTAAACCAGGCACGGGTAGATTTTGCGCTGTGTGCAGGCGCCAAGTCCTGTTGGAACTTGAAATCTCCATCTCCATAGAGCAGGTCAGCAGCAGGAAGCATGAAGTGCTCTAAAACTTGCTGGTAGACGGCTGCGTTGACCCTGGATCTCAGGAAACAGAGTGGACCGACACCAGCAGATGACATGGCACCCCAAACCATCACCCAACCATGCAAATTTTGCATTTCCTTTGGAAATCGAGGTCCCAGAGTCTGGAGGAAGACAGGAGAGGCACAGGATCCACGTTGCCTGAAGTCTAGTGTAAAGTTTCCACCATCAGTGATGGTTTGGGGTGCCATGTCATCTGCTGGTGTCGGTCCACTCTGTTTCCTGAGATCCAGGGTCAACGCAGCCGTCTACCAGCAAGTTTTAGAGCACTTCATGCTTCCTGCTGCTGACCTGCTCTATGGAGATGGAGATTTCAAGTTCCAACAGGACTTGGCGCCTGCACACAGCGCAAAATCTACCCGTGCCTGGTTTACGGACCATGGTATTTCTGTTCTAAATTGGCCCGCCAACTCCCCTGACCTTAGCCCCATAGAAAATCTGTGGGGTATTGTGAAAAGGAAGATGCAGAATGCCAGACCCAAAAACGCAGAAGAGTTGAAGGCCACTATCAGAGCAACCTGGGCTCTCATAACACCTGAGCAGTGCCAGAAACTCATCGACTCCATGCCACGCCGCATTAACGCAGTAATTGAGGCAAAAGGAGCTCCAACCAAGTATTGAGTATTGTACATGCTCATATTTTTCATTTTCATACTTTTCAGTTGGCCAACATTTCTAAAAATCCCTATTTTGTATTAGCCTTAAGTAATATTCTAATTTTGTGACACACGGAATTTTGGATTTTCATTTGTTGCCACTTCAAATCATCAAAATTAAATGAAATAAACATTTGAATGCATCAGTCTGTGTGCAATGAATACATATAATGTACAAGTTACACCTTTTGAATGCAATTACTGAAATAAATCAAGTTTTTCAAAATATTCTAATTTACTGGCTTTTACCCGTATTTGTTCCACATCAAAAGACTTGACATTAACAACAGTGGCTGTGGGCAACCCCTTAAATAAATTTTTTTTTGGTAATCACGATAAACAAATCAGCATAAAAATTCCACCATGCGTGGAATACAAAGTTTTTAGTCTCCGGCTAATGCCTGAAGTTCCACCTCAAGCTACCTACCTAAAGTTTTTAAAATGCACAGGAGGAAATTAAAACCAAGCAATTATTTCTCAGCAAGACTGATAGACCGGATTTGCCATTTTATTTTATGGGGCATTCGGGACCGCACACCCACGCCATAAACTAAATCCTGCTGCAAGGTGCGGAGAGTGATTGCATTGACGCTGCAATGCACACAGACGTTTTCGTCAATGCCATTGCCCCCCTCAATAGTGATATCAACAACTTCTACCTTTCTGTTTGGTGTGTGAATGTTTGTGTGTCTAAAACATTCTCTCCCATGTTGCTGTCAGATCCAAATAGACATTCCTAGGATGAGTCCCGAGTCTTTGGTGCTCCAGCCAAAGGTGACAGAGGTAAGGGCGGGCAGGACTGTGAGTAGTCTGTAACAACAACAACAAATCAGTCTCAGTGGGCTTGTCTCCAGCCGCTGTCCTGCATCCATTCTGACAATTCTGTCCGCCTGTCACGTTGCCCGTCTGCTGTGGGGAGGACGCCGACCCATTAACTGTTGCACCTCGCTGTCTGATCCGTGCTAACCTGCCCCGTTGCTTCAGTTTGTCTTTTATTTCTCTCCCTTTCTGTCTCTGCAGATTCACATTGACATACCGAGAACTAATCCTCTTATTCCTCTCTTTCAACAAGCTTCTGTCCAAGAGGTGAGATCCTCCTCCTTCAAGCCCTTGCATGCACGTCATCTCAGCCAGCAGGGCTTTCTTACACTCTTCTTTTGAACTTTGAAGTTTAACAAGGGCTGGACAATACATTGGATTTCGATTTTGGCTTCTCACGTTAATACAAATATGGTAATCGGAAACAACAAATAATGGGCTGCGAATGCACATTCTTAAGGTTGTAACATTGAAACGTGGATGTGAGTGAAAACAAGACCAGGTCTACTAGAAGTTTAGGACCTCACCATGGTTCTTGCTTTTTATCGGACACACCACCAGTATGTCTAATCAATAATCACTAAACTCAACAAAACAAGTATAGTATTTCTGCGTTAACGTAGTCACAGAATTTGCCAATAAAACGGAATATGCTTTTAAATGCAGATTATCAATGAATTTGACGTAGATGTGAGTAAAATGCTGTTATTGTAAGGAGAATAATGTTTCCAGTAGGGCTGTGAGTCTTTGGGCACCACACGATTCGATTGGATTGTTGAGGGTAACAATTAGATTCAGAATATATTCTCGATTCAAAACAATTCTCGATTCAAAATCAATACTTTGCCAGTTCTATGATTAGCTACATGCCTCCATAAAATAGAAAAAACAGCTCTAATGGTTTTTTATATCACCTAAAAGAAAACTGGTTTTGTTAAAAATAAAATTACCCAAACATTTAATAAAGTCAAATACAAATAAGGCTAGAGAGGTATTCAACACTTTTATTTTGTAAAGTCAATCTGTACAGCAGACATGATCATTTCCATCAACAATATGATTAGCCTGAGTGGCAGGACAGGAAAAAAAGAAAAGAAAATATAAATTTTAAGATTTTAAAAAATTGATTATGAATGGTTACAAATAAAATTTGCGATTAATCGAAAATCGATTTGTTTTTGACACCCTTAGTGTCCGGTATCTCTCATTCGTCCTAAACTAAACAATTTCAAAACAGCGACTAAACTACAAAGCTAAAGTGAGGAAGAACAATCCATACGCCCATAATACATCTTATCTGCTTGTGTTGTTGTGAACGACATCATGGCTGTAAGTTCAACGTACAAATAGGACAGCAGATGTAGCTTGAGAGGCTCTCTCTTTCCCGTTTTTAAAAAAAATAAAGGTGAAATAAAGGTTTTAAAAAAAGTACCTTACACAAGCATATGGTACTTAAAACACATTTACAAGAAAATATTATGCTTTGACATAAAATATTGGTCAAAATTGTCCAAAGATGTATCGCACCAATAAATGGGAGGATTTTTGTATTTTATTAAAAAAAAGTTGTGATACAAAAAGCACACACTTAATGGTGGTAAAATAAATGAAAAAGATAAAAAACAATTGAAAAAATTACTACAAAACTGAATATTATGTTTATTATACTTCTATTATTTTAATTTATTGTTGTTACTACTATTATTAACTTTTTGTTTATTTGTTACTAATTTGTCAGTTTTTTATGTAATTATATTTAAATTAGGGCTGTTAAGTGATGGATTTTTAAAATCCGATTAAGCACACTCTTCAAGTGTGATTAATCTGAGGTTACTATTTGCTTTTATATATAAAATTTGCTTAAAGGGGAACATTATCACCAGACCTATGTAAGCGTCAATATATACCTTGATGTTGCAGAAAAAAGACCATATATTTTTTTAACCGATTTCCGAACTCTAAATGGGTGAATTTTGGCGAATTAAACGCCTTTCTATTATTCGCTCTCGGAGCGATGACGTCACATCGGGAAGCAATCCGCCATTTTCTCACTTTCGTCGGTGTGTTGTCGGAGGGTGTAACAACACGAACAGGGACGGATTCAAGTTGCACCAGTGTCCCAAAGATGCGAAAGTGGCAAGAAATTGGACGACATTTGTTCAAAATACGAGGCTGTGGGGAAAGCCGACGAAATGGTCAGTCGTTTGTTCCGCAGACTTTACCGACGAAAGCTATGCTACGACAGAGATGGCAAGAATGTGTGGATATCCTGCGACACTCAAAGCAGATGCTAACATCAACTCCAAAACTGGACAGATCAGCTTTCAGGAAAAGAGAGCGGATGAGGGTATGTCTACAGAATATATTAATTGATGAAAACTTTATTAATTACTCGCGGTTTTACGTAAATTATTATACATAAACCGTGTTTACCAATAATTTAGCTTAAAAACATTTATTTTTTTCAATCGTTCGAGTACATTCGGGTAGTCTTGTGTAGTTTTGTGTCTATTTAGGTATGGTTAACCTGAGTGCTGAAATCGTGGAAAAATATATGTTCTTAGCGCGCCTGAAATGGGCTGTCTGCACTCTCAAAGTGCATGTTGTTGCCAAATGTATTTCATATGCTGTAAACCTAGTTCATAGTTGTTAGTTTCCTTTAATGCCAAACAAACACATACCAATCGTTGGTTAGAAGGCGATCGCCGAATTCGTCCTCGCTTTCTCCCGTGTCGCTGGCTGTCGTGTCGTTTTCGTCGGTTTCGCTTGCATACGGTTCAAACCGATATGGCTCAATAGCTTCAGTTTCTTCTTCAATTTCGTTTTCGCTACCTGCCTCCACACTACAACCATCCGTTTCAATACATGCGTAATCTGTTGAATCGCTTAAGCCGCTGAAATCCGAGTCTGAATCCGAGCTAATGTCGCTATAGCTTGCTGTTCTTTCCGCCATGTTTGTTGGTGTTGGCATCACTATGTGACGTCACAGGAAAATGGACGGGTGTATATAACGATGGTTAAAATCAGGCACTTTGAAGCTTTTTTTAGGGATATTGCGTGATGGGTACAATTTTGAAAAAAACTTCGAAAAATAAAATAAGCCACTGGGAACTGATTTTTAATGGTTTTAACCCTTCTGAAATTGTGATAATATTCCCCTTTAAGGAAATATTGTAATATTTGGATACAAATACAATTTTGTATTCAAAATGTCAAGCAGGAACATTTTTTTTATGTTTTACTGATCTGCAAGTCATTGATTTGCTCAAAACTTGGTGAAGGTATGTATAGTAAGAAATAAGTGCACAATTTGAAAGTCTTTGATAGCAAACTAGGTACAGATGTACAGTATATTAATAGTAGTGTAATAAGACACCCATAAACAACTTTACATAAACAAAAAAGCTTGTTTACCTTTCCAAATGACAGAGCTGATCTCTTTTTTTTGTACAAACTACTTCTGGTTTGTATGACGGTAGTTGGCGACATGAATGACATTTTGCAGCACTTGGGACTTCAAAGATGTTAATAAAGGGGAACATTATCACAATTTCAGAATTGTTAAAACCATTAAAAATCAGTTCCCAGTGGCTTATTATATTTTTCAAAGTTTTTTTCAAAATTTTACCCATCACGCAATATCCCTAAAAAAAAGCTTCAAAGTGCCTGATTTTAACCACCCGTCCATTTTCCTGTGACGTCACATAGTGAAGCCAACACAAACAAACATGGCGGAAAGAACAGCAAGCTATAGCGACATTAGCTCGGATTCAGACTCGGATTTCAGCGGCTTAAGCGATTCAACAGATTACGCATGTATTGAAACGGATGGTTGTAGTGTGGAGGCAGGTAGCGAAAACGAAAATTAAGAAGAAACTGAAGCTATTGAGCCATATCGGTTTGAACCGTATGCAAGCGAAACCGACGAAAACGACACGACAGCCAGCGACACGGGAGAAAGCGAGGACGAATTCGATGATCGCCTTCTAACCAACGATTGGTATGTGTTTGTTTGGCATTAAAGGAAACTAACAACTATGAACTAGGTTTACAGCATATGAAATACATTTGGCAACAACATGCACTTTGAGAGTGCAGACAGCCCAATTTTCATCAATTAATATATTCTGTAGACATACCCTCATGTCAGCAGGCCAGGGAAGCTAGGGTCGATATTCTTCTCTTGATCATCTTCGGGATGGTGTGAGCCAAGACATCCAGGGGGGTTTAGCTCGCTCGTCTGCGGGAACAAACTGCCGCCATTGCTTGCCGTGCTACCGAGGTCCTTTGTCCCTGAATTGCTCACACACTCCGGCAGATTCAATGGGGGTCTGGCGGCAGATTTCTTTGACTTTATCGTTGGAAATGCATCTGCTTTGAGTGTCACAGGATATCCACACATTCTTGCCATCTCTGTCGTAGCACAGCTTTCGTCGGTAAGGTGTGCGGAACAAACGTCCAATTTCTTGCCACTTTCGCATCATTGGGCCACTGGTGCAACTTGAATCCGTCCCTGTTCGTGTTGTTACACCCTCCGACAACACACCGACGAGGCATGATGTCTCCAAGGTACGGAAAACAGTCGAAAAAACGGAAAATAACAGAGCTGATTTGACTCGGTGTTTGAGAAAATGGCGGATTGCTTCCCGATGTGACGCCACGTTGTGACGTCATCGCTCCGAGAGCGAATATTAGAAAGGCGTTTAATTCGCCAAAATTCACCCATTTAGAGTTCGGAAATCGGTTAAAAAAATATATGGTCTTTTTTTCTGCAACATCAAGGTATATATTGACGCTTACATATGTCTGGTGATAATGTTCCCCTTTAAGTGGCTTACATGCGGTGGCTGTCCATTTCGAAAAGGCGTTGTTTAATTCATCTGTGGTAACCGCAGATAAACTCAGCCAGCGTAGTTTGTTGTCCATGTAGCATTCATGCTAGCGGCGCCATGATTCGCTTTAATGTGCAATTTTAAACTTGATGTGCGTCGATGATAAGAAAGTAACACCCGCTAATTACCTCAGTTTTATCTCAAGTTCCGTCGGAGTTTGTTTTGAAGGACGCAAAACACACCGTTCTAACTATCATCTTATTGGCGTGTGACGTGATCACTGCCTGTGCAATGCGTGCCACCCTCCGGCGGTCAAAGCAAACACTGTGATTAATCTTAAATCATTTGTGATAACGCAATAGTTTTTTTGAATTAATCACATGCGTTAACGCGTTAACATTGATAGCCTTAATTTAAAGTTGAGTTTTGGTGGTACAATAAATACTCCTATTTTAAAGTCAATGATTATCCGTGTTATTAATCGTGATTTCAATATCAATCAAAATTAAAGCTGCAAGCAGCGTTGTTCGGGCCCGCGTATTTGGCAGGTGCTAGTCCTAAGTGTCCCAATACTTTTGTCTACTTTTAGTCTGAAGTGTCCCAAGACTTTTGTCTAGTGTACCTACCTTGTCTGCATTGTGTGGGCACGTTGGTGCTTCCTGCTTTTGAGCAGCCATCTTAAAAAAACAGCACCGCAGGAGCATCAGTGCAGCGGGTCTTTGAAGGGTCATAAAATCAAAACCGGAGCAGGTATTAAAAAACTGTTCTGTTATTTTATGCACAAGGGTTTAATCTCTCTCCTGTGTTAGTTTGAAGCCGAAACGACAAACGCGCTCAGAGGTTTTGACCAAAAAGTTGTTTTGAAGGGGGAATAGCAAACTTCCTGTAGATTTTTGCTGGGGGTTGTCAATTTATGAAATGTAGGTCTAAGTGAGACCTACATAGAGGATTTTGTTTCATGTCTCTCCGACCTTCCCAGTGGGAGTTACAGGCAGTTGTGTCATTTTTTTCATCCGAGGAGCAGTTTTTTGTGCGTTTTATTAAAAAATTGCTGTAGAGCACAATTTTTAGATTTGGGGTTAGGTTTTTTCATTAGATCACAGTTTTAGCCAGTCCTGATGTGTGTATTCAGTTTGGTGAGTTTTGAAGCATGTTAAGGGGGTCAAATTACAGCTCAAAGAGGCAAAAGTGACTGTTTTTAGTACTTTTTTGTCTTGAAGGGGGAATTGCCAACTTCCTGTTGATTTTAGCCCGAGAATGTACCATTATGAAAGTTAGGTCTGAGTCAGACCTACATAGAGGATTTTGTTTCATGTCTTTCCGACCTTCCTAGTGGGAGTTACAGGCAGTCTAGTTTTTTTTTTTCCTAGGGGGCGCTAGAGCGCAATTTTGATTTTTGCAGTTTGGTTTTTTATTAAAAGACAATTTTCGCAAGTCCTGATGTGTGGGTCAAATATGGTGAGTTTTGAAGCATGTTAAGTGGGTCAAATTAGTGCTCGAAGAGGCGGCGGAAGAATAATAAAGAATAAAGAATAAAACCTTACAATAACAATAGGTCCTTATGTCTCATTGCATAAGGACTCCCTGTGGGAGTCCTTTTGCAATGGGCCATTGCGGGCCCTAATAATCGTCGTCATTGTCTATAAATGTACTCATTCATCCAGGTCATTGTAATCTCAAAATATATAATTTTTGGAAATAGGAAAAATAACATACAGTGTCAAATAAGAATTGATGATATGGAGATAGAAAGGGTGTATTCAACAAAATTTTTGGGAATCTATATAGATGATAAATTAAATTGGAAACTGTACATAAATATACTTAAGACAAAGATGGCAAAAAATATTGCTATGTTACATAAAATCAAAAACTCCGTAAATCAAAAGGCTCTTAATATGTTATATAATTCTTTCGTACTCCCTTATCTTAATTATTGTGTTGAAATCTGGGGTAACAATTACAAAACAAACATCAACTCTATATTCTTACTTCAAAAGAAAGCGATTAGAATTGTAAATTATGCAGATTATCATGACCATACCAATGCTCTGTTTATTAAATTAAAAACATTAAAACTGCATGATCTTGTTGACCTCAACACTGCTATTGTGACGTACAAAGCTCATAACCACATGCTGCCTCAGTGTCTACAGGAGAGGTTCATACCCAGAGAGAATCCCTATGACCTCAGAGGTTCAGCTGTCTTCCAGAAAGCTAAGATAAGAACAAGCTTAAAAAGTAGATGTGTTTGTCAGGGGGGTTCAACTGTGGAACAGCTTGGATGATTCCTTAAAATGTTCCAGTTCCATTCACACATTTAAAAAACACTTTAAGACCAATGTCTTGGAAAAATATATCACTCTTGAATCAACACAGTAGTTAATACTATGATCAATGTTAATTAAAATACTAAATGTGGGATATAAATAATAATGGAAGTATAATTGTTTGTATATAGTATATAAAATGGTACAAAGGTTTAACACGCGTATAAGGATATTTCACATGCCTTTACTGTGTATATAATTGAACAGTGTTCATATTGTGTATAATGTGTATTTATAATATGTTGTACAAAAGACATTTCATAATTTTCGGAAGTTCATCTTGTACTTGACATTGTTTATAGGGTTAGGCGCTATAAGTGTTCAACTTCAGCCTAAACCCTTTCGGTCTGCAACATTTTCATTTTCAATCTATGAATGTACAACTGTTTGTTTATTTTGTTGACCATTGACCGAAGAATAAACTTTACTTACTTACTTACTTATCTCAGGGCATTCAATCGATCGCAACTTGACTGTTTGGTTTGTATTAGAAGACGTTTCGCCTCTCATCCGAGTAGGCTTTATAAGTTGGTGCGCGTAGACTTAGATTGGTCAGGTCTAGTCTAAATCTAGACGATACCGAAACGTCTTCTTAGACCAGGGGTCGGCAACCTTTACCAGTCAAAGAGCCATTTTGACCAGTTTCACAAATTATAGAAAACAATGGGAGCCGCAAAATTGTTTTGAAATTATAAATGAAATAACACTGTCTACCAAGTTTTTTATTTGCTTTGTATAAACCAGGGGTCTCAGACACGCTGCCCACACCTTTATGTGGAATTTGAAAGCTGGTGCGGCACGCGGGTTCTAAACGAATGGCTCAGCGTCATGCGCGCCGTGATGGTACAGCATATAGCACCCACTACAGCCAGCGTGCCTGATCAACCACCCTTGATATGGGGCTTCCGCTTGCTCACGTGGGTGACAGCAAGGCATACTTGCTCAACAACCACACAGGTCACACTGACGGTGGCGGTATAAAAAACAACAACTTTAACACTCTTACTAATAATGCGCCACACTGTGAACCCACACCAAACAAGAATGACAAACACATTTCGGGAGAACATCTGCACCGTAACACAACATAAACACAACAGGACAAATACCCAGAATCCCATGCAGCCCTAACTCTTCCGGGATACATTATACACCCCCCGCTACCAAACCCCGCCCACCTCAACCGACGCACAGAGAGAGAGGGGGGGGTTGATGTGTGAGGGAGCAGGGTTGGGGTGGGGGCGGGGTTTGGTGGTTGCAGGGGTGTATAATGTAGCCCGGAAGAGTCAGGGCTGCATGGAATTCTGGGTGTTTGTTCTGTTGTGTTTATGTTGTGTTAAGGTGCAGATGTTCACCCGAAATGTGTTTGTCATTCTTGTTTGGTTTTGGTTCAAAGTGTGGCGCATTATTAGTAAGAGTGTTAAAGTTGTTTTATATGACCACCGTCAGTGTAACCTGTGTGGCTGTTGACCAAGTATGCCTTGCTGTCACGTACGTGTGCAAGCAGAAAATGTATATTGTATAACAAGTGTTGGGCTGGCACGCTGTTAATACAGATTGTAGAGTGCGCCAAATGTTGTACCATCATGGCACGCCCTTATTATAGCCGAAAGGACGAAAATCGGTGAATATTAATCCCGGGAGTTTTCTGCGAGAGGCACTAAAATCCGAAAGTCTCACGGGACAATTGAGGGGTTCAGCAAGTAAGCTGCTGAGCCGCATCAGAGTGATCAAAGAGCCGCATGCGGCTCCGGAGCCGCGGGTTGCCGACCCCTGCCATTATTATTTTTGCCAAAATGGTCCAGCCCTAAGTTTACCATGTGTAGTCGTGAAATACATCTGGGTCAGAATAGGATGTAGGAAAGCCCCTGCTGCATGGCACACACACTTGCACCACATTTACGATCAAGCATGGAATCAAATGCACATAATTATCCTCTCTGCATGGTCCGCGCTCCTATAAATGCCTATAAGGGCTTTGTAAGTGCTATTGTTGCATCACTGTTGTTGTTCAAGAGGAAAACCTTGTTAATTAAACTAAACAGTCGCTATCAAGGCACATTAGTGAAACATAAACCAATGCACACACTCCCATGCCAAGATGTTCGGTCCCTAAATCTAATAGGTTATACGTTAGATTTGATTTGCCTGGCATTCTGTACTTATTAACCACTAGCTTGAGGAGAAAATACAATAAAAGTACATAATGAGATGCAGCCTAATGAGGTAGCCAGGTCCCCGAGTTGACGCACCTACAAACAAGCGTGCACATACTTCCACTCATTAAAGCATGGTGTACTTGTGTGTAGGACGCAGGAGAGGTGCTGTATTAACATTTGTCAGTACAGAAACACATTAGCAGTCACATTGCACCTTCCCTTTGCCCCCCAGTGTAAATAATACAACTCAAGGCTGTCTGGATGCACTGCAGAATAATCTGGGATCATATGTGGCGTAGATTTATCTCCGTCACCTTTTCCCACCAACCTTTGTTCGCGTGTAAATTCAAAGCACTGATTTGAAATATCCCTGCCCTGGCGCATACCGCCATGCACCAGACTCCAAAGGGGCCTTTTTATATGGTTATGCTTGCTGCAGTGCCACCTGAAAATCACCCCTGCTTCATTTCATTCAGTTGTTTGTTTCTGCAGCGCCCTCGCTCCCCTCCTCAACCCCCCCACGGGGCTCAGCCGAGATTTAGGCAGTCAACAGTCTGTTCCATCTCTGGCAGCGCGGTATATTGAAGCCATTCTGCGGGGATTCCATAAGTGATAGCTAAGTGTTTGTGTTCCTCCTGTTTTTGAACAGGTGACTTGTTGACAATACACTGACAATCACGTTGTAAAAACGAAATAAAGTGCCTAATTTGGACTTCCAATTTAGATTATATTCGGCTTTATTGTCAAGTAATGCATTTTTTAAATGAAAACACTCCTCAGAAACTGTGCGGTTTTGAAGTTTGTTGCTTTCACTAATTGAGGTTTCAATTTACATGGGCCCCGGTTATGGATGAGCCTTATAGCCAAAAATCTTAATCGCAATAGTCCCCTGTTGTAGACAATATATTATTCTGTATATAAATGATAGGTGGCAGAGGGGTTAGTGCGTCTGCCTCACAATACGAAGTTGCTGAGTAGTCTGGGGTTCAATCCCAGGCTCGGGATCTTTCTGTGTGGAGTTTGCATGTTCTCCCCGTGACTGCGTGGGTTCCCTCCGGGTACTCCGGCTTCCTCCCACCTCCAAAGACATGCACCTGGGGATAGGTTGATTGGCAACACTAAATTGGCCCTAGTGTGTGAATGTGAGTGTGAATGTTGTCTGTCTATCAGTGTTGGCCCTGCGATGAGGTGGCGACTTGTCCAGGGTGTACCCCGCCTTCCGCCCGATTGTAGCTGAGATAGGCTCCAGCGCCCCCCGCGACCCCAAAGGGAATAAGCGGTAGGAAATGGATGGATGGATGTATATAAATGATAGGTGGCAGAGGGGTTAGTGCGTCTGCCTCACAATACGAAGTTGCTGAGTAGTCTGGGGTTCAATCCCAGGCTCCGGATCTTTCTGTGTGGAGTTTGCATGTTCTCCCCGTGACTGCGTGGGTTCCCTCCGGGTACTCCGGCTTCCTCCCACCTCCAAAGACATGCACCTGGGGATAAGTTGATTGGCAACACTAAATTGGCCCTAGTGTGTGGATGTGAGTGTGAATGTTGTCTGTCTATCTGAGTTGGCCCTGCGATGAGGTGGCGACTTGTCCAGGGTGTACACCGCCTTCCGCCCGATTGTAGCTGAGATAGGCTCCAGCGCCCCCCGCGACCCCAAAGGGAATAAGCGGTAGAAAATGGATGGATGGATGTATATAAATGATAGGTGGCAGAGGGGTTAGTGCGTCTGCCTCACAATACGAAGTTGCTGAGTAGTCTGGGGTTCAATCCCAGGCTCCGGATCTTTCTGTGTGGAGTTTGCATGTTCTCCCCGTGACTGCGTGGGTTCCCTCCGGGTACTCCGGCTTCCTCCCACTTCCAAAGACATGCACCTGGGGATAAGTTGATTGGCAACACTAAATTGGCCCTAGTGTGTGGATGTGAGTGTGAATGTTGTCTGTCTATCAGTGTTGGCCCTGCGATGAGGTGGCGACTTGTCCAGGGTGTACCCCGCCTTCCGCCCGATTGTAGCTGAGATAGGCTCCAGCGCCCCCCGTGACCCCAAAAGGGAATAAGCGGTAGAAAATGGATGGATGGATGGATGGATGGGATAAATGATAATGCAACCATTTCAAAACGGGCTGTAAAGGCTTCTGTGCGGTAACATACTGCGTTATTTCCGGCTGTATTATTTTGTCCAAAATATTATTAATCTACTTGTTAATTTACTATTAATATCTGGTTACATTCTGTTGTAGCATGTTCTATCTACACTTCTATTACAATGTATCGGATTTCTACACAATGGAGTGCACCAATATATAAGTAGCACCCACTAAATAAAAAATGAAAACCCAAACATTTTTCATATAAAGGTAAAAGCCAGTAAATTAGAATATTTTGAAAAACTTGATTTATTTCAGTAATTGCATTCAAAAGGTGTAACTTGTACATTATATTTATTCATTGCACACAGACTGATGCATTCAAATGTTTATTTCATTTAATTTTGATGATTTGAAGTGGCAACAAATGAAAATCCAAAATTCCGTGTGTCACAAAATTAGAATATTACTTAAGGCTAATACAAAAAAGGGATTTTTAGAAATGTTGGCCAACTGAAAAGTATGAAAATGAAAAATATGAGCATGTACAATACTCAATACTTGGTTGGAGCTCCTTTTGCCTCAATTACTGCGTTAATGCGGCGTGGCATGGAGTCGATGAGTTTCTGGCACTGCTCAGGTGTTATGAGAGCCCAGGTTGCTCTGATAGTGGCCTTCAACTCTTCTGCGTTTTTGGGTCTGGCATTCTGCATCTTCCTTTTCACAATACCCCACAGATTTTCTATGGGGCTAAGGTCAGGGGAGTTGGCGGGCCAAGTTAGAACAGAAATACCATGGTCCGTAAACCAGGCACGGGTAGATTTTGCGCTGTGTGCAGGCGCCAAGTCCTGTTGGAACTTGAAATCTCCATCTCCATAGAGCAGGTCAGCAGCAGGAAGCATGAAGTGCTCTAAAACTTGCTGGTAGACGGCTGCGTTGACCCTTGATCTCAGGAAACAGAGTGGACCGACACCAGCAGATGACATGGCACCCCAAACCATCACCCAACCATGCAAATTTTGCATTTCCTTTGGAAATCGAGGTCCCAGAGTCTGGAGGAAGACAGGAGAGGCACAGAATCCACGTTGCCTGAAGTCTAGTGTAAAGTTTCCACCATCAGTGATGGTTTGGGGTGCCATGTCATCTGCTGGTGTCGGTCCACTCTGTTTCCTGAGATCCAGGGTCAACGCAGCCGTCTACCAGCAAGTTTTAGAGCACTTCATGCTTCCTGCTGCTGACCTGCTCTATGGAGATGGAGATTTCAAGTTCCAACAGGACTTGGCGCCTGCACACAGCGCAAAATCTACCCGTGCCTGGTTTACGGACCATGGTATTTCTGTTCTAAATTGGCCCGCCAACTCCCCTGACCTTAGCCCCATAGAAAATCTGTGGGGTATTGTGAAAAGGAAGATGCAGAATGCCAGACCCAAAAACGCAGAAGAGTTGAAGGCCACTATCAGAGCAACCTGGGCTCTCATAACACCTGAGCAGTGCCAGAAACTCATCGACTCCATGCCACGCCGCATTAATGCAGTAATTGAGGCAAAAGGAGCTCCAACCAAGTATTGAGTATTGTACATGCTCATATTTTTCATTTTCATACTTTTCAGTTGGCCAACATTTCTAAAAATCCCTTTTTTGTATTAGCCTTAAGTAATATTTTAATTTTGTGACACACGGAATTTTGGATTTTCATTTGTTGCCACTTCAAATCATCAAAATTAAATGAAATAAACATTTGAATGCATCAGTCTGTGTGCAATGAATAAATATAATGTACAAGTTACACCTTTTGAATGCAATTACTGAAATAAATCAAGTTTTTCAAAATATTCTAATTTACTGGCTTTTACCTGTATAGTCCGAAAAATATGGTACTACTATTAACTTGTACAACATGTAAAGTACAGAATATCAGAAACATTTAATCATGTAGACAAAAATATCACCTAACATCTTTGACAATCAAAGCATGATCGTAACGATCCACATTTTATGTTATTAATGCGTGAAACTGCTGTCTAAACATGGAAGTGTAGCTCCTCTCCTCTGAATGCAAGTGCTCCTACTATAAAGCAATAATACAAATTCTGTATTCCGACAAAATAATGGAAAATAACCCTGCAAGTAGTTTCTTATTCCATTTCATTAAGGCAAAATAATTGTCCAGTCATGGTATTAAAAACTTTAAAAATGATCTATCTCGAGTTCACTTATTAATGATGAAAAATGATATCTTTCTGCGATTAATTTTGAGTACTATGGACAAAATGCGATTAACCGCGATTAAATATTTTAATCGTTTGACAGCCGAGAATCGGTATAAATAAAAATTGAGATTTGGATGTGCATGGGGGTTTTTGAGCACCAGTAAACCAGGCAAACCAGCTTTTTCTTCCTGCTCCAAAATGAGGCGTCGGTCTATATTTGGGTCGACGTGTTATATGCGACTGGTATACCGCAGGTCAAACCTTTCGGGGGTAAAACGCTGCTCAAAATAAAAATACAACGTCTTCCACATCCAACAGTTTGGTTATTTGCCTGTGATCAAGTCGACGTGGGCAGGGATGGCGCTTGTCGACACAGGCTCACTTGAAGTTGTTCTCTGTGTAGGCGCCAATGTGAAATATGCATGTCAGCTTTGGAGGCTGCAAGAAAAGAAAGTCCCATTACACGCCGGCACCAGAGCCTCTCTTGTTTGATGGATGGCACTTCGATCGCGGTGTGGAGGCAGGTAAAAGGATTTGAGGAGGGGAAAGACCAAAGGAGCGCTGCATCTGTCTTAACAGTGATTGGATTTATTTAAATAAAAATAAGGGGCTCCTGAAACAAACAAACAAAAAAAAGACATCACGTTCTCTCTAACACAATGAGCTATGAGGTTATTTAGGAAGTGACAGAAACATGACACCCTCTGCTATGGAAAAAAAAAATACTTATGTATGTATGACACAGAAAGGTGCCAGTAGATGTATGTGTACCTTGGTGCAAATCCATTTGCGTGCAGGGAAAACAAACAGAACATTTCTCCGCCTCTAATTCACAAGAGCTGACAGCTTTTACTAGCCCACTCAAATAGGAAAGGAGTGTGCCCGGCAAAAAAAAAAAGATAAAAATAAACAAGAACGGCCCTAGGAGCCAAGGCTGAACAGTTCTTATGATAAAAGCTGTGTAAAAACTGCTGCCAAAAAAACCCATCTATGTGCTAAAATTCCAGCTTAGCATGCATGCACGCCTCACACATACAGGTAAAAGCCAGTAAATTAGAATATTTTGAAAAACTTGATTTATTTCAGTAATTGCATTCAAAAGGTGTAACTTGTACATTATATTTATTCATTGCACACAGACTGATGCATTCAAATGTTTATTTCATTTAATTTTCATGATTTGAAGTGGCAACAAATGAAAATCCAAAATTCCGTGTGTCACAAAATTAGAATATTACTTAAGGCTAATACAAAAAAGGGATTTTTAGAAATGTTGGCCAGCTGAAAAGTATGAAAATGAAAAATATGAGCATGTACAATACTCAATACTTGGTTGGAGCTCCTTTTGCCTCAATTACTGCGTTAATGCGGCGTGGCATGGAGTCGATGAGTTTCTGGCACTGCTCAGGTGTTATGAGAGCCCAGGTTGCTCTGATAGTGGCCTTCAACTCTTCTGCGTTTTTGGGTCTGGCATTCTGCATCTTCCTTTTCACAATACCCCACAGATTTTCTATGGGGCTAAGGTCAGGGGAGTTGGCGGGCCAATTTAGAACAGAAATACCATGGTCCGTAAACCAGGCACGGGTAGATTTTGCGCTGTGTGCAGGCGCCAAGTCCTGTTGGAACTTGAAATCTCCATCTCCATAGAGCAGGTCAGCAGCAGGAAGCATGAAGTGCTCTAAAACTTGCTGGTAGACGGCTGCGTTGACCCTGGATCTCAGGAAACAGAGTGGACCGACACCAGCAGATGACATGGCACCCCAAACCATCACTGATGGTGGAAACTTTACACTAGACTTCAGGCAACGTGGATCCTGTGCCTCTCCTGTCTTCCTCCAGACTCTGGGACCTCGATATCCAAAGGAAATGCAAAATTTGCATGTTTGGGTGATGGTTTGGGGCGCCATGTCATCTGCTGGTGTCGGTCCACTCTGTTTCCTGAGATCCAGGGTCAACGCAGCCGTCTACCAGCAAGTTTTAGAGCACTTTATGCTTCCTGCTGCTGACCTGCTCTATAGAGATGGAGATTTCAAGTTCCAACAGGACTTGGCGCCTGCACACAGCGCAAAATCTACCCGTGCCTGGTTTACGGACCATGGTATTTCTGTTCTAAATTGGCCCGCCAACTCCCCTGACCTTAGCCCCATAGAAAATCTGTGGGGTATTGTGAAAAGGAAGATGCAGAATGCCAGACCCAAAAACGCAGAAGAGTTGAAGGCCACTATCAGAGCAACCTGGGCTCTCATAACACCTGAGCAGTGCCAGAAACTCATCGACTCCATGCCACGCCGCATTAACGCAGTAATTGAGGCAAACGGAGCTCCAACCAAGTATTGAGTATTGTACATGCTCATATTTTTCATTTTCATACTTTTCAGTTGGCCAACATTTCTAAAAATCCCTTTTTTGTATTAGCCTTAAGTAATATTCTAATTTTGTGACACACGGAATTTTGGATTTTCATTTGTTGCCACTTCAAATCATCAAAATTAAATGAAATAAACATTTGAATGCATCAGTCTGTGTGCAATGAATAAATATAATGTACAAGTTACACCTTTTGAATGCAATTACTGAAATAAATCAAGTTTTTCAAAATATTCTAATTTACTGGCTTTTACCTGTACAGTACATTTACAGAATGTTATTGTTTTTGACTGTTCATATGTGCTATTATTTAATGATGTCTGTCCTGTTTGAAAGATATTTGAACGCATCCTCTTCATTTGGGCCATACGGCACCCGGCCAGCGGCTACGTGCAAGGCATCAACGACCTGGTCACGCCCTTTTTTGTGGTCTACGTCTTTGAGTACATCGGTGAGTAGCCTCACTCCTTCTCCATCTCCCCGTAACTAATACAGAACTGTCACAGACTGAGGTGTCAGTCATAGAGAACCTTTCACCTTTCCTAGCAGGCAAAAATCAGGGTTCATTTGCTGCTTGATCGCCACTCTCATGGCTTTTCTCTTTCTTTTCTCAACTCTGACTCTTTTCCTTTCTTTTTGAAATGTAAAAATCTTATGGCTTCTCTATGCCGCAGAAAAATCTAACATTTTCCGTCCGAACTCGCAAATGGTAATGGTTTAGTTGATTTCAAACGAGCGTAACAGATGTTAAAGTACGTCTCATGTTGTCACATGCTCAGTCCAACATGCCCAAAAAGAAGTAGAAAGAAGCAGAGTTTATTTTAATTTTACCTTTTCTCATCAAGTACCCTAGAGCAGTGTTTTTTCAACCTTTTTTGAGCCAAGGCACATTTTTTGCGTTGAAAAAATACGGATGTACACCACCAGCAGAAATCATAAAAAAATTAAACTCAGTTGACAGTAAAAAGTCGTTGTCGCAATTGTTGGATATGATTTCAAACCATAACTAAGCATGCATCACTATTGCTCTTGTCTCAAAGTAGGTGTTCTGTCACCACCACCTGTCACATCACGCCGTGACCTATCTTGAGTTTTTTGCTGTTTTCCTTTGTGTAGTGTTTTAGTTCTTGTCTTGCGCTCCTATTTTGGTGTTTTTTTCCTCTTTTTTTGGTATTTTCCTGTAGCAGTTTCATATCTTCCTTTGAGCGATATTTCCCGCATCTACTTTGTTTTAGCAGTCAAGAATATTTCAGTTGTTTTTATCCTTCTTTGTGGGGACATTGTTGCTTGTCATGTCATGTTCAGATGTACTTTGTGGACGCCGTCTTTGCTCCACAGTAAGTCTTTGCTGTCATCCAGCATTCTGTTTTTGTTTACTTTGTAGCCAGTTCAGTTTTAGTTTTGTTCTGCATAGCTTTCCCTAAACTTCAATGCCTTTTCTTAGGGGTACTCACCATTTGTTTATTTTTGGTTTAAGCATTAGATACCTTTTTACCTTCACACTGCCTCCCGCTGTTTCCGAAATCTACAAAGCTATTAGCTACCGGCTGCCATCTGCTGATATGGAAGAGTATTACACGATTACTCTGCCGAGCTCTAGACAGCACAGACACTCAGCAACAACACACCATTTGCAGACTATAATTACTGGTTTGCAAAAAATATCTTTAACCCAAATAGGTGAAACTAGATAATCTCCCACGGCACACCAGACTGTATCTCACGGCACACTAGTGTGCCGCGGCACAGTGGTTGAAAAACACTGCCTTAGAGCAGGGTTTTTTAACCATAGTTGGACCGCAACCACCCCCGAGAGATTTCTAAGCTGTGGTCCTTACGGGCCGCAGTGGTACACAGTTGTAATACACTTTTCCACCACTCGTGGCAGTAATGACAATCTCAAACCAACAGTCTGGAGCTAAAAATGTAGAAAGGTTTCTGAAGCGCACAAATTATGACTACAATATTGAAACTGTATTTTCATTTGCACTTCAATTTGATAAAAACCCATACATTATTATTAGTAATTTTGTCAAAATGTATTTATTTTAGCACTTAGTCCCTTTATTTGCAGTATATTTGATTCAAGGCAAAGAAAGGCAAGTTTATTTTTAGAGCACAATTCCTACACAAAGCAATTTAAAGTCCTTGACAGAAAATTACATGAAAGGCAAAAATGAAAATATATAATATCATTAAAATCATCATAATTCAAATGAAAATCACTCAAATAGTGTAGATGAAAATTGTATTTCTGTAATCAGCCTGACCGAAGCCTTGGTGATAATCTTTGTGCTTTCACATGCTTTCATATAATTTGACAAGGTTGTAAATTGTAAGTAGGTTAGATATAATTATTGAATGTGATTAAAATCAAGAGTAAGATTACTAATACAGTGTTAATATTTGAGTGGGCCCCTGTGTAGTGGAAAAGTTAAAGGCCTACTGAAACCCACTACTACCGACCACGCAGTCTGATAGTTTATATATCAATGATGAAATCTTAACATTGCAACACATGCCAATACGGACGGGTTAACTTATAAAGTGCAATTTTTAAATTTCCTGCGAAACTTCCGGTTGAAAACGTCTAGGTATGATGAGGTATGCGCGTGACGTCGATGGTTGAAACGGAAGTATTGGGACGCCTTTGTATCCAATACAAAAAGCTCAGTTTTCATCGCAAAATTCCACAGTATTCTGGACATCTGTGTTGGTGAATCTTTTGCAATTTGTTTAATGAACAATGGAGACTGCAAAGAAGAAAGCTGTAGATGCGATCGGTGTATTATCGTCTGGCTACAGCAACACAACCAGGAGGACTTTGACTTGGATAGCAGACGCGCTATCCGACGCTAGCCGCCGACCGCATCGATGATCGGGTGAAGTCCTTCGTCGCTCCGTCGATCGCTGGAACGCAGGTGAGCTTCGGTGTTGATGAGCAGATGAGGGTTGGCGTAGGTGGAGAGCTAATGTTTTTATCATAGCTCTGTCGAGGTCCGTAGCTAAGTTAGATTCAATGGCGTCGTTAGCAACAGCATTGTTAAGCTTCGCCAGGCTGGAAAGCATTAACCGTGTAGTTACAGGTCCATGGTTTAATAGTATTGTTGATTTTCTGTCTATCCTTCCAGTCAGGGGTTTATTATTAGGGCCCGCAATGGCCCATTGCAAAGGGACTCCCACAGGGAGTCCTTATGCAATGGGACATAAGGACCTATTGTTATTCGTTCGTTTTATTCTTTATTCTTTTTCTTCCGCCGCCTCTTTGAGCACTAATTTGACCCACTTAACATGCTTCAAAACTCACCATATTTGACCCACACATCAGGACCTGCGAAAATTGTCTTTTAATAAAAAAAAAAAACTGCAAAAATCAAAATTGCGCTCTAGCGCCCCCTAGGAAAAAAAAAAACTAGACTGCCTGTAACTCCCACTAGGAAGGTCGGAAAGACATGAAACAAAATCCTCTATGTAGGTCTGACTCAGACCTAACTTTCATAATGGTACATTCTCGGGCTAAAATCTACAGGAAGTTGGCAATTCCCCCTTCAAGACAAAAAAGTACTAAAAACAGTCACTTTTGCCTCTTTGCGCTGTAATTTGACCCCCTTAACATGCTTCAAAACTCACAGAACTGAACACACACATCAGGACTGGAAAAAACTGTGATCTAATAAAAAAACCTAACCCCAAATTCAGAAATTGCGCTCTACAGCAATTTTTGAAAAAAACTGATAAATAACTGCTCCTCGGAAGAAAAAATTACAAAACTGCCTGTAACTCCCACTGGGAAGGTCGGAGAGACATGAAACAAAAACTTCTCCGTAGGTCTCACTTAGACCTACATTTCATAAATTGACTACCCCCAGCAAAAATCAACAGGAAGTTTGCTATTCCCCCTTCAAAATAAATTTTTTGTAAAAACCACTCACCTTCCTTCAAAAACGAACTCCTCTGAGCGCGTTTGTCGCTTCGCCTTCAAACTAACACAGGAGAGACATTGAACCCTTGTGATTACAACAACAGAAGCGCTTTTTAATTAACTGCTCCGGTTTTGATTTTATGACCCTTCAAAGACCCGCTGCGCTGATGCTGCTGCAATGCTGTTTTTTTAAGATGGCTGCTTAAAAGCAGGAAGCACCAACGTGCCCACACAATGCAGACAAGGTAGGTACACTAGACAAAAGTCTTGGGACACTTCAGACTAAAAGTAGACAAAAGTATTGGGACACTTAGGACTAGCACCTGCCAAATACGCGGGCCCGAACAACGCTGCTTGCAGCTTTAATTCTTTATTCTTTTTCTTCCGCCGCCTCTTTGAGCACTAATTTGACCCACTTAACATGCTTCAAAACTCACCATATTTGACCCACACATCAGGACCTGCGAAAATTGTCTTTTAATAAAAAAACCAAACTGCAAAAATCAAAATTGCGCTCTAGCGCCCCCTAGGAAAAAAAACAACTAGACTGCCTGTAACTCCCACTAGGAAGGTCGGAAAGACATGAAACAAAATCCTCTATGTAGGTCTGACTCAGACCTAACTTTCATAATGGTACATTCTCGGGCTAAAATCTACAGGAAGTTGGCAATTCCCCCTTCAAGACAAAAAAGTACTAAAAACAGTCACTTTTGCCTCTTTGCGCTGTAATTTGACCCCCTTAACATGCTTCAAAACTCACAGAACTGAACACACACATCAGGACTGGCAAAAACTGTGATCTAATAAAAAAACCTAACCCCAAATTCAAAAATTGCGCTCTACAGCAATTTTTGAAAAAAACTGATAAATAACTGCTCCTCGGAAGAACAAATTACAAAACTGCCTGTAACTCCCACTGGGAAGGTCGGAGAGACATGAAACAAAAACCTCTCCGTAGGTCTCACTTAGACCTACATTTCATAAATTGACTACCCCCAGCAAAAACCAACAGGAAGTTTGCTATTCCCCCTTCAAAATAAATTTTTTGTAAAAACCACTCACCTTCCTTCAAAAACGAACTCCTCTGAGCGCGTTTTAGGGCCCGCAATGGCCCATTGCAAAAGGACTCCCACAGGGAGTCCTTATGCAATGGGACATAAGGACCTATTGTTATTCGTTCGTTTTATTCTTTATTCTTTTTCTTCCGCCGCCTCTTTGAGCACTAATTTGACCCACTTAACATGCTTCAAAACTCACCATATTTGACCCACACATCAGGACCTGCGAAAATTGTCTTTTAATAAAAAAACCAAACTGCAAAAATCAAAATTGCGCTCTAGCGCCCCCTAGGAAAAAAAAAAACTAGACTGCCTGTAACTCCCACTAGGAAGGTCGGAAAGACATGAAACAAAATCCTCTATGTAGGTCTGACTCAGACCTAACTTTCATAATGGTACATTCTCGGGCTAAAATCTACAGGAAGTTGGCAATTCCCCCTTCAAGACAAAAAAGTACTAAAAACAGTCACTTTTGCCTCTTTGCGCTGTAATTTGACCCCCTTAACATGCTTCAAAACTCACAGAACTGAACACACACATCAGGACTGGCAAAAACTGTGATCTAATAAAAAAACCTAACCCCAAATTCAAAAATTGCGCTCTACAGCAATTTTTGAAAAAAACTGATAAATAACTGCTCCTCGGAAGAAAAAAATTACAAAACTGCCTGTAACTCCCACTGGGAAGGTCGGAGAGACATGAAACAAAAACCTCTCCGTAGGTCTCACTTAGACCTACATTTCATAAATTGACTACCCCCAGCAAAAATCAACAGGAAGTTTGCTATTCCCCCTTCAAAATAAATTTTTTGTAAAAACCACTCACCTTCCTTCAAAAACGAACTCCTCTGAGCGCGTTTGTCGCTTCGCCTTCAAACTAACACAGGAGAGACATTGAACCCTTGTGATTACAACAACAGAAGCGCTTTTTAATTAACTGCTCCGGTTTTGATTTTATGACCCTTCAAAGACCCGCTGCGCTGATGCTGCTGCTGCAATGCTGTTTTTTTAAGATGGCTGCTTAAAAGCAGGAAGCACCAACGTGCCCACACAATGCAGACAAGGTAGGTACACTAGACAAAAGTCTTGGGACACTTCAGACTAAAAGTAGACAAAAGTATTGGGACACTTAGGACTAGCACCTGCCAAATACGCGGGCCCGAACAACGCTGCTTGCAGCTTTAATTAGGGCCCGCCATGGCCCATTGCAAAAGGACTCCCACAGGGAGTCCTTATGCAATGGGACATAAGGACCTATTGTTATTCTAAGGTTTTATTATTAGGGCCCGCCATGGCCCATTGCAAAAGGACTCCCACAGGGAGTCCTTATGCAATGGGACATAAGGACCTATTGTTTTTCGTCCGTTTTATTATTATTATTATACCGGCCGCCTCTTCGAGCACTAATTTGACCCACTTAACATGCTTCAAAACTCACCATATTTGACCCACACATCAGGACCTGCGAAAATTGCCTTTTGATGAAAAAACCAAACCCCAAAAATAAAAATTGCACTCTAGCGCCCCCTAGGAAAAAAAGAAACTAGACTGCCTGTAACTCCCACTAGGAAGGTCGGAGAGACATGAAACAAAAACCTCTATGTAGGTCTGACTTACACCTACATTTCATTAATGGTACATTCTCGGGCCAAAATCAACAGGAAGTTGGCAATTCCCCCTTCAAGAGAAAAAAGTACTAAAAACAGTCAATTTTGCCTCTTTGAGCTGTAATTTGACCCCCTTAACATGCTTCAAAACTCACCAAACTTTACACACACATCAGGACTGGCTAAAACTGTGATCTAATGAAAAAACCTAACCCCAAATCTAAAAATTGTGCTCTACAGCAATTTTTTAATAAAACGGACAAAAAACTGCTCCTCGGAAGACAATAACTACAAAACTGCCTGTAACTCCCACTGGGAAGGTCGGAGAGACATCAAACAAAAACCTCTATGTAGGTCTCACTTAGACCTACATTTCATAAATTGACAACCCCCCGCAAAAATCTACAGGATGTTTGCTATTCCCCCTTCAAAACAATTTTTTAGTAAAAACCGGTCACCTTCCTTCAAAAACTATCTCCTCTGAGCGCGTTTGTCGTTTCGGCTTCAAAATAACACAGGAGAGAGATTACACCCTTGTGCATAGAATAACAGAACCGTTTTGTGATACCTGCTCCGGTTTTGATTTTATGACCCTTCAAAGACCCGCTGCACTGATGCTCCTGCGGTGCTGTTTTTTTAAGATGGCTGCTCAAAAGCAGGAAGCACCAACGTGCCCACACAATGCAGACAAGGTAGGTACACTAGACAAAAGTCTTGGGACACTTCAGACTAAAAGTAGACAAAAGTATTGGGACACTTAGGACTAGCACCTGCCAAATCCGCGGGCCCGAACAACGCTGCTTGCAGCTTTAATTATTCTTTATTTTTCTTCCGCCGCCTCTTCGAACACTAATTTGACCCACTTAACATGCTTCAAAACTCACCATATTTGACCCACCCATCAGGACCTGCGAAAATTGTCTTTTAATAAAAAAACCAAACCCCAAAACTCAAAATTGCACTCTAGCGCCCCCTAGGAAAAAAAAAAACTAGACTGCCTGTAACTCCCACTAGGAAGGTCGGAAAAACATGAAACAAAATCCTCTATGTAGGTCTGACTCAGACCTAACTTTCATAATGGTACATTCTCGGGCTAAAATCAACAGGAAGTTGGCAATTCCCCCTTCAAGACAAAAAAGTACTAAAAACAGTCACTTTTGCCTCTTTACGCTGTAATTTGACCCCCTTAACATGCTTCAAAACTCACCGAACTGAACACACACATCAGGACTAGCAAATACTGTGCTGTAATAAAAAAACCTAACCCCAAATTCAAAAATTGCGCTCTACAGCAATTTTTGAATAAAACTGATAAAAAACTGCTCCTACGAAGAAAAAAATTACAAAACTGCCTGTAACTCCCACTGGGAAGGTCGGAGAGACATGAAACAAAAACCTCTCCGTAGGTCTCACTTAGACCTACATTTCATAAATTGACTACCCCCAGCAAAAATCTACAGGAAGTTTGCTATTCCCCCTTCAATACTAATTTTTGGTCAAAACCTGTCACCTTCCTTCAAAAACGAACTCCTCTGAGCGCGTTTGTCCTTTCGCCTTCAAAATAATACAGGAGAGACATTGAACCCTTGTGAATACAACAACAGAAGCCTTTTTTAATTAAGTGCTCCGGTTTTGATTTTATGACCCTTCAAAGACCCGCTGCACTGATGCTCCTGCGGTGCTGTTTTTCTAAGATGGCTGCTCAAAAGCAGGAAGCACCAACGTGCCCACACAATGCAGACAAGGTAGGTACACTAGACAAAAGTCTTGGGACACTTCAGACTAAAAGTAGACAAAAGTATTGGGACACTTAGGACTAGCACCTGCCAAATACGCGGGCCCGACCAATGCTGCTTGCAGCTTTAATTCTTTATTATTATTATACCGACCACCTCTTTGAGCTGTAATTTGACCCACTTAACATGCTTCAAAACTCTCCATATTTGACCCACACATCAGAACCTGCGAAAATTGCCTTTTAATAAAAAAACAAAACTGCAAAAATCAAAATTGCGCTCTAGCGCCCCCTAGAAAAAAAAAAAACTAGACTGCCTGTAACTCCCACTAGGAAGGTCGGAAAGACATGAAACAAAATCCTCTATGTAGGTCTGACTCAGACCTAACTTTCATAATGGTACATTCTCGGGCTAAAATCAACAGGAAGTTGGCTATTCCCCCTTCAACACAAAAAAGTACTAAAAACAGTCACTTTTCCCTCTTTGAGCTGTAATTTGACCCCCTTAACATGCTTCAAAACTCACCAAACTGAACACACACATCAGGACTGGCTAAAACTGTGATCTAATGAAAAAACCTAACCCCAAATCTAAAAATTGTGCTCTACAGCAATTTTTTAATAAAACGCACAAAAAACTGCTCCTCGGATGAAAAATCTGACAAAAATGCTTGTAACTCCCACTGGGAAGGTCGGACAGACATGAAACACAAACCTCTATGTAGGTCTCACTTGGACCTACATTTCATTAATTGACAACCTCCAGCAAAAATCAACAGGATGTTTGCTATTCCCCCTTCAAAACAATTTTTTTGTAAAAACCGGTCACCTTCCTTCAAAAACTATCTCCTCTGAGCGCGTTTGTCGTTTCGGCTTCAAAATAACACAGGTCAGAGATTAAACCCTTGTGCATAAATTAACAGAACCGTTTTGTGATACCTGCTCCGGTTTTGATTTTATGACCCTTCAAAGACCCGCTGCGCTGATGCTGCTGCGCTGCTGTTTTCTCATGATGGCTGCTTAAAAGCAGGAAGCACCAACGTGCCCACACAATGCAGACAAGGTAGGTACACTAGACAAAAGTCTTGGGACACTTCAGACTAAAAGTAGACAAAAGTATTGGGACACTTGGCGACTAGCACCTGCCAAATACGCGGGCCCGACCAACGCTGCTTGCAGCTTTAATTCTTTATTCTTTTTCTTCCGCCGCCTCTTTGAGCACTAATTTGACCCACTTAACATGCTTCAAAACTCACCATATTTGACCCACACATCAGGACCTGCGAAAATTGTCTTTTAATAAAAAAACCAAACTGCAAAAATCAAAATTGCGCTCTAGCGCCCCCTAGGAAAAAAAACAACTAGACTGCCTGTAACTCCCACTAGGAAGGTCGGAAAGACATGAAACAAAATCCTCTATGTAGGTCTGACTCAGACCTAACTTTCATAATGGTACATTCTCGGGCTAGAATCTACAGGAAGTTGGCAATTCCCCCTTCAAGACAAAAAAGTACTAAAAACAGTCACTTTTGCCTCTTTGCGCTGTAATTTGACCCCCTTAACATGCTTCAAAACTCACAGAACTGAACACACACATCAGGACTGGCAAAAACTGTGATCTAATAAAAAAACCTAACCCCAAATTCAAAAATTGCGCTCTACAGCAATTTTTGAAAGAAACTGATAAATAACTGCTCCTCGGAAGAAAAGATTACAAAACTGCCTGTAACTCCCACTGGGAAGGTCGGAGAGACATCTCCGTAGGTCTCACTTAGACCTACATTTCATAAATTGACAACCCCCAGCAAAAATCAACAGGAAGTTTGCTATTCCCCCTTCAAAATAAATTTTTTGTAAAAACCACTCACCTTCCTTCAAAAACGAACTCCTCTGAGCGCGTTTGTCGCTTCGCCTTCAAACTAACACAGGAGAGACATTGAACCCTTGTGATTACAACAACAGAAGCGCTTTTTAATTAACTGCTCCGGTTTTGATTTTATGACCCTTCAAAGACCCGCTGCGCTGATGCTGCTGCAATGCTGTTTTTTTTAAGATGGCTGCTTAAAAGCAGGAAGCACCAACGTGCCCACACAATGCAGACAAGGTAGGTACACTAGACAAAAGTCTTGGGACACTTCAGACTAAAAGTAGACAAAAGTATTGGGACACTTAGGACTAGCACCTGCCAAATACGCGGGCCCGAACAACGCTGCTTGCAGCTTTAATTTGTTTTGTTTCTATCTGCAGTTAAGCCCGATGGTATCACGTTAGCTCCGTAGCTAAAGTGCTTCACCGATGTATTGTCGTGGAGATAAAAGTCACTGTGAATGTCCATTTCGCGTTCTCGACTCTCATTTTCAAGAGGATATAGTATCCGAGGTGGTTTAAAATACAAATCCGTGATCCACAATAGAAAAAGGAGAGAGTGGAATCCAATGAGCCCTTGTACCTAAGTTACGGTCAGAGCGAAAAAAGATACGTCCTGCACTGCACTCTAATCCTTCACTCTCACGTTCCTCATCCACGAATCTTTCATCCTGGCTCAAATTAATGGGGTAATCATCGCTTTCTAGGTCCGAATCGCTCTCGCTGCTGGTGTAAACAATGGGGAAATGTGAGGAGACTTTCAACTTGTGACGTCACGCTACTTCCGGTACAGGCAAGGCTTTTTTTTTATCAGCGACCAAAAGTTGCGAACTTTATCGTCGTTATTCTATACTAAATCCTTTCAGCAAAAATATGGCAATATCGCGAAATGATCAAGTATGACACATAGAATGGATCTGCTATCCCCGTTTGAATAAAAAAAAAATCATTTCAGTAGGCCTTTAAGAACCATTGCCCTAGGCTGATAAAAATCCATCCTTATTCACAACAACGTAGACAAACCCATTTGATAGATTTTTATCTCGACAGCCGTGTTCAATTATTAATCACCAATTTTCAAGCATGCTTCCTTTTCTAATGCTCCATTAATCTGCAAAAAAGATATAAAGAATTAAAGAAACATGACGGTGACGGGTAATAATTACAATTTTAGGCGGTAGAGAAAACTCCGTTGGAGATTTCCGCTTCAGTTTGTATTTGAATTGACACCACTTACCGGAGCTATTCAGTTTTTTTTTTACCCCAATTCAAAATAGAGCTACTAAATTGGAATCCTCTATGGAGGGGACCTTGCTTGCACCGTAACGCAGACATTGAAGGCCCCACCTTAAGTGCTGAGGTGCACGCAAGAGCGTGTACATATTGAAGATGTCTATTTTAATCCCCTTTCCCTCACATTCATCCTAACTTTCATTTTTTGTTGCTTCAGTGCTCTGCAAAACAGCGTTTGAGCACAGCTACTACAATAAAAACACCAAATACACTATAAACCCGTTTACGGTGTCATTTATTGCACGTTTATTGGTAATATCTCATTAGAGTTAGGCAATGCAGTGGTAACTCGGGATACGAGTGCCCAGGTTTTGGGATGCAAGCTGTGTCTCGACTGACAGTCATGCTTGAGGTTACGGGCCGCCCCACTCGCTGGCGTAGCAAATTCCACAGTGAACCACCAAAACATCCATTCGTTTATAATAGCAGGATTGTCCAACTGTAGCGTCAAAATCTGGCCTGTGGGACATCTCGAGTTAAATTTTAAAAAACAGTATTACACTGCTGAGGTAGTTAAAAAGCTCCTCGGTGGCAAGGCCCCGGGGGTGGATGAGATCCGCCCGGAGTTCCTTAAGGCTCTGGATGCTGTAGGGCTGTCTTGGTTGACAAGACTCTGCAGCATCGCGTGGACATCGGGGGCAGTACCTCTGGATTGGCAGACCGGGGTGGTGGTTCCTCTCTTTAAAAAGGGGAACCGGAGGGTGTGTTCTAACTATCGTGGGATCACACTCCTCAGCCTTCCCGGTAAGGTCTATTCAGGTGTACTGGAGAGGAGGCTACGCCGGATAGTCGAACCTCGGATTCAGGAGGAACAGTGTGGTTTTCGTCCTGGTCGTGGAACTGTGGACCAGCTCTATACTCTCGGCAGGGTCCTTGAGGGTGCATGGGAGTTTGCCCAACCAGTCTACATGCGCTTTGTGGACTTGGAGAAGGCATTCGACCGTGTCCCTCCTGGAAGTCCTGTGGGGAGTGCTCAGAGAGTATGGGGTTTCGGACTGTCTGATTGTGGCGGTCCGCTCCCTGTATGATCAGTGTCAGAGCTTGGTTCGCATTGCCGGCAGTAAGTCGGACACGTTTCCGGTGAGGGTTGGACTCCGCCAAGGCTGCCCTTTGTCACCGATTCTGTTCATAACTTTTATGGACAGAATTTCTAGGCGCAGTCAAGGCGTTGAGGGGATCCGGTTTGGTGGCTGCAGGATTAGGTCTCTGCTTTTTGCAGATGATTTGGTCCTGATGGCTTCATCTGGCCAGGATCTTCAGCTCTCACTGGATCGGTTCGCAGCTGAGTGTGAAGCGACTGGGATGAGAATCAGCACCTCCAAGTCCGAGTCCATGGTTCTCGCCCGGAAAAGGGTGGAGTGCCATCTCCGGGTTGGGGAGGAGATCTTGCCCCAAGTGGAGGAGTTCAAGTACCTCGGAGTCTTGTTCACGAGTGAGGGAAGAGTGGATCGTGAGATCGACAGGCGGATCGGTGCGGCGTCTTCAGTAATGCGGACGCTGTATCGATCCGTTGTGGTGAAGAAGGAGCTGAGCCGGAAGGCAAAGCTCTCAATTTACCGGTCGATCTACGTTCCCATCCTCACCTATGGTCATGAGCTTTGGGTTATGACCGAAAGGACAAGATCACGGGTACAAGCGGCCGAAATGAGTTCCCTCCGCCGGGTGGCGGGGCTCTCCCTTAGAGATAGGGTGAGAAGCTCTGTCATCTGGGGGGAGCTTAAAGTAAAGCCGCTGCTCCTCCACATCGAGAGGAGCCAGATGAGGTGGTTCGGGCATCTGGTCAGGATGCCACCCGAGCGCCTCCCTAAGGAGGTGTTTAGGGCATGTCCGACCGGTAGGAGGCCACGAGGAAGACCCAGGACACGTTGGGAAGACTATGTCTCCCGGCTGGCCTGGGAACGCCTCGGGATCCCCCGGGAGGAGCTGGACGAAGTGGCTGGGGAGAGGGAAGTCTGGGCTTCCCTGCTTAGGCTGCTGCCCCCGCGACCCGACCTCGGATAAGCGGAAGAAGATGCATGGATGGATGGACACTGCAAGCATGCCTCCACCTTGTGGATAATGTTAGTAATGTTAGACAACGACCATACGTTTTGTATTACAGTTAAATGAGCATAGCATAAATGTATATGTCTACCTTTGACGCTAATAGTGCAAATAAACCATTACCAACACAGAAAGGTAACACACATGAAGCACACACAACGTGCCCATTGAAATTTGTGGACATTATAAAAAATGTCTATGCACTATACTCAAGTTAAAATGACACCCAATTAAATCCACTACAAAGCATGATTAATAATAGATAAAAAAATAATTAAAAAAAACTGGTTTTTGCCTTAAAATTTTAACCACAGCTCACATTAGTGTAGTAATTTATACATCAAATTTATTTAGATTAGGTTTTAAGAACCCTTTAATCAATCTAATTTCATTGATAACCTGGTCTGGTGAAGATATTGTCCTTTTTAAAAAAATAAAAATAAAATAAAATAAGATAAATAAATTAAAAACGTTTTCTTGAATAAAAAAGAAAGTAAAATAATGTAAAAACAGTTACATAGAAACTAGTAATGAATGAAAATGAGTAAAATGAACTGTTAAAGGTTAGTACTATTAGTGGACCAGCAGCACACACAATCATGTTTGTTTACGGACTGTATCCCTTGCAGACTGTATTGATATATATTGATATATAATGTAGGAACTAGAATATTAATAACAGAAAGAAACAACCCTTTTGGGTGAATGAGTGTAAATGGGGGAGGGTTTTTCTTTTGGGTTGGTGCACTAATTGTAAGCAGAGGTGGGTAGTAACGCGCTACATTTACTCCGTTACTTCTACTTGAGTAACTTTTGGGATAAATTGTACTTCTAAGAGTAGTTTTAATGCAACATATTTTTACTTTTACTTAAGTATATTTATAGAGAAGGAACGCTACTTTTACTTTTTGTTTTGGTTTGTCAGACAGACCTTCAAATTGCCTGCCTTACTGGTGACGTTTCACTTCGTTCCACCAATCAGATGCAGTCACTGGTGACGTTGGACCAATCAAATAGAGCCAGGCGGTCACATGACCTGACTTAAACAAGTTGAAAACTTATTGGGGTGTTACCATTTAGTGGTCAATTGTACGGAATATGTACTGTACTGTGCAATCTACTAATAAAAGTCAAGTCAATCAATCAAAAGTGTGAAGGAAAAAAGATACTTTTTTATTTCAACCGTACATCCCGTCAAAAGCCTAAAGACTGACCGCACATGAGGACGTTCCTGTCTTCACAATAAAAGTGCCGCTCCATCGCGCCTGCGCTTTCAAAATAAGAGTCTCCGAAAGACAGCGCAAACAAGCTAGCAAGCTACGGAGTTTGCCGCCAATGTATTTCTTGTAAAGTGTATAAAAATGAATATGGAAGCTGGACAAATAAGATGTGAAAAACCCACCACTTTCATGTGGTATTAGACAGAAAGGAGGAACTTTTCTTCTCCTCCATTTGAAAACGTGGACGTTATCATCACTACTGTCTGATTACAATCAACGCAAGTCATCAGAATCAGGTAATACACCAACTTATATTCTTGTCTTCATGAAAGAAAGGAATCTATATGTTAAACATGCATGTATAATTATTAAAACACCTTTAACATGTAAACAAAAACAGCAAAATAAATAAATATAAATTATATACTGTATATATCAATGTATGTATATATATGTGTGTATATATATATATATATATATATATATATATATATATATATATATATATATATATGATATGAGTGTGTATGTTACTCATCAGTCACTCAGTACTTGAGTAGTTTTTTCACAACATACTTTTTACTTTTACTCAAGTAAATATTTGGGTGACTACTCCTTACTTTTACTTGAGTAATAAATCTCTAAAGTAACAGTACTCTTACTTGAGTACAATTTCTGGCTACTCTACCCACCTCTGATTGTAAGTGTATCTTGTGTTTTTTATGTTGATTTAATTAAAAAAAAATATATATATATATTTTTAGATTCTTTATTTAATTACATTACAATTATATTTGTTACCTATTTCACTACACTAACTTCAGAACTGTATAAATATATATGTATAGTGTACATACATTGTGTTTGTATAATGTGAAGGGAATTATTTTTATAGAGCACTTTACATAGTGAAACCTATTATCTACATCGTTAAGCTACATTTAACACAGTGTGGGTGGCACTGGGAGCAAGGGGAAAGGATCTTGCCCAAGGACACAGCGGCAGTCACTAGGATGGCGGAAACGGGTATCGAACCTGTAACCCTCAAGTTGCTGGCACAGCCGCTCTACCAACCAAGCCACGCCGCCCCACAATATAAATTGTGTGTATGTGTATATATATCATATGTAAAATGTTATATTAAGACTATGTATGTATGTATGTATGTATATATACATACTAGAGATGCGCGGTTTGCGGGCACAACCGCGGAGTCCGCGGATTATCCGCGGATCGGGCGGATGAAATTAAAAAAAAAGTGACCTCTTTGCGCTGTAATTTGACCCCCTTAACATGCTTCAAAACTCACCGAACTCAACGCACACATCAGGACAGGCAAAAATTGCGATCTAATAAAGAAACCTAACCGCACATTTAAAAATTGCCCTCTACAGCAATTTTTGAATAAAACTGATAAAAAACTGCTCCTGGGAAGAAAAAAATTACAAAACTGCCTGTAACTCCCACTGGGAAGGTCGGAGAGACATGAAACAAAAACCTCTCCGTAGGTCTCACTTACACCTACATTTCATAAATTGACTACCCCCAGCAAAAATCAACAGGAAGTTTGCTATTCCCCCTTCAAAACTAATTTTTTGTAAAAACCACTCACCTTCCTTCAACAACGAACTCCTCTGAGCGCGTTTGTCGTTTCGCCTTCAAACTAACACAGGAGAGACATTGAACCCTTGTGATTACAACAACAGAAGCGCTTTTTAATTAACTGCTCCGGTTTTGATTTTATGACCCTTCAAAGACCCGCTGCGCTGATGCTGCTGCAATGCTGTTTGTTTAAGATGGCTGCTTAGATTTTAAATAGATTCAGGCGGGTGGCAGTTAAACCAATTCGGAAATATATGTACATAGTTAAATGTTGTTACCCACATACGAAAAACGAGCAGGCACCTGCTGCATATGCCACAACAGAAGAAAAAAAAAAAAAAGAGATGGACACTTTTACGGAGCGGAGAAGGGACGCCTCGCCGGGGTCCGGGACCGAGGCCCCTTCCCCCGAGAGGGCCCCACCGGGAGCCGTAGCTGAGGCGATCCGCGAGAAGGGCCCGACGCACGTCCAGGGTCACCACCGCGCCCACCGCACCGACACCCCGCCTCGTCCGCCTTCGCCGCGGCCGGCGTCACGCGCAGCAGGTAAGCAGCTTACCTGCCCGCCACCCCCGTGGCCGGGGGATCGTAACAGGGGTCACTCCGCGCGCTCCGCCCGCGCAGCTTACCTGCCTGCCACCCCTGTTGCCGGGGGCGCGCAACAGGGGTCACTCCGCGCGCAGTGCGCTCACGAAAGGGGTGGGGCTCACCCTGGTTGATATAGACAACAGGACGGTGGCCATGGAAGTCGGAACCCGCTAAGGAGTGTGTAACAACCCACCTGCCGAATCAACTAGCCCTGAAAATGGATGGCGCTGGAGCGTCGGGCCCATACCCGGCCGTCGCCGGCAGCGAGACGCGCTTGGAGGTGCGCTCAGCGCGGCTCCCATATGATTGCGCACTGGTGTGCGTCTGGGTCGTGACAGCGTGGCACGCGAATGTCTGTGCTGCATTGGATCAGTCTCCTTTCTTTAACAGGCAAAAGCTTTATAACCTCACTAATGCCTTGTATCGTCTATATTAGATATATAACAACGGGCGGGTCCGGTTCTGATCAAATGTTACATCGGGTGGATGGCGGATGGTTGACGACTTTCTGATGCGGTTGCGGATGAAATAATTGCCTATCCGCGCATCTCTAATACATACACAAACACACGCATACACACACACTCACAAAATATGTGTGCGTATATAAAAAGGTATATATATAGATGTATAAATTGTTATTCCACATTTTTTAGCCCAATGTGGCCCCCAATTCAAAATGTTTAGTCACCCCTAACTCATAACGAGAACGCGACATAACCTAGTCTTTCCAGCCATGGGAATGAAGAAAGAAAGTGTGACAGACACTGCTGAGAAGAAAAAAGGTTTGATTATCATTGAATTAAAAAAAAGAAATAATCGAAAAACTTGGTGAAGCAGTTAATCGTAGCGCTGCTGGCCTGCACCATACTAAAGCAGAAGGAGTCGATGACACCCACCAAGGAAGTTAAAATCAAATCTAAATGGCAGACATTTATCCGTGAAAGTACGGAAAAGCTCCTGATAGTGTGTTTGACGGACAAGCCGCTCGCAGAAGGTGCTGTAGAAGTTTGCTCTCCCAGGTAAATGCTGTATTATTTTTACATCACTTCATAAAACTACTATCGTTTGTAGTACAAATTCTATTGTTTAGTTTATTAGGGCCCACAATGGCCCATTGCAAAAGGACTCCCACAGGGAGTCCTTATGCAATGGGACATAAGGACCTATTGAATTTCTAAGGTTTTATTCTTTATTATTATTATTCTTTATCATTCTTCCGCCGCCTCTTTGAGCACTAATTTGACCCACTTAACATGCTTCAAAACTCACCAAATTTGACCCACCCATCAGGACCTGCGAAAATTGTCTTTTAATACAAAAACCAAACCGCAAAAATCAAAATTGCGCTCTAGCGCCCCCTAGGAAAAAAGAAAACTAGACTGCCTGTAACTCCCACTAGGAAGGTCAGAGAGACATGAAACAAAATCCTCTATGTAGGTCGGACTCAGACCTAGCTTTCATAATGGTACATTCTCGGGCTAAAATCAACAGGAAGTTGGCAATTCCCCCTTCAAGACAAAAAAAGTACTAAAAACAGTCACTTTTGCCTCTTTGAGCTGTAATTTGACCCCCTTAACATGCTTCAAAACTCACCAAACTAAACACACACATCAGGACTGGCTAAAACTGTGATCTAATGAAAAAACCTAACCCCAAATCTAAAAATTGTGCTCTACAGCAATTTTTTAATAAAACGCACAAAAACCTGCTCCTCGGATGAAAAATCTGACAAAACTGCCTGTAACTCCCACTGGAAAGGTCGGAGAGAGAAGAAACAAAAACCTCTATGTAGGTCTCACTTAGACCTACCTTTCATAAATTGACAACCCCCAGCAAAAATCTACAGGAAGTTTGCTATTCCCCCTTCAACACCACATTTTTGTTAAAACCCGTCCCCTTTCTTCAAACATTATCTCCTCTGAGCGCGTTTGTTGTTTCGGCTTCAAACTAACACAGGAGAGAGATTGAACCCTTCTGATTAAAAGTTGGTGAAAGAGTTGTGATACCTGCTCCGGTTTTGATTTTATGACCCTTCAAAGACCCGCTGCACTGATGCTCCTGCGGTGCTGTTTTTTTAAGATGGCTGCTCAAAAGCAGCAAGCACCAAAGTGCCCACACAATGCAGACAAGGTAGGTACACTAGACAAAAGTCTTGGGACACTTCAGACTACAAGTAGACAAAAGTATTGGGACACTTAGGACTAGCACCTGCCAAATACGCGGGCCCGAACAACGCTGCTTGCAGCTTTAATTAATATTTGTTTTTATCTAACAGTTTGTTTTTCTTTTCAAACAGTATGTTACATGTAAAGTTTTAGGGGGCCTATAGCACCAATTTTTCAATAACTTCAATGAGTCGGTCTCTTGCAATACGAATTTTTCGAGGTAGATTACAGAATGATACCATGATACTTGGAAAAATACATTTTAAACCATTGAAAACATGTCATTAATTGTGGCTAGTGTTACAAAATGACACCAACTCAGATGTTACACGGACATACCATTAGAGATCTGTACATTTTCTCCATATCCCTGATGTGTAAGAACTTTTCATCCATGTGGACTCGCTCAGGCGTTGCCTTTCCACACTTTAATCATCTCATGTTTCCCCTTTGCTCCGCTTGCTCCTCTTTTGTTTTGTTACGCTCATGCCTTCACGTTCTTCCAAACCAAGACCTCCGCTTCAAAGCATTGCGCCGCTTCTCTGTTCCTCAAATGCAGCTACTGATGAGCCATGAATAACACACACACAGACACAGACACACACACTCACAAACGCACACACACACACAACATTTTGCCGCGCTGGTTGGCATCGGGAGACGTGTTCTCTTACGCGAAGCTTCAGCAATGGTGGGCCTACTGTAATTTTGGAAGTGTGACATTCCTGATCATGGTTCCTTTTCACACTTCTTTCTCAGCTCAATTAGTTCTCTTTCTTTGGTGACATAACACTCATGTCAATGTTTCTGTTGTAGGTGCGATCATCAGTTTTGCATGTAAATAAATAAACGCTATCACCCAAACCAAAACACATGCCTGCTGTGTTGAGGAAGCACAAAACTCCCTTTTTAAACGACCTAATTTCTGGTAAGGGTGTTCCGTTCTGATATCAACATCGGTCGGTCTAATATCAGCAAAAAACAAGTATCCGATTATATCTGCAGCTACAATCTCTGATATAAGCACTCTGATACAAGCAGTCCTGCAGCGTGTTTACTTGTGCAAAGCTGGACAGCCAGTTAACGTCTAAATGTCCTCCAATAAGCACTCACGGTTAGTCTTTTCTTCTATTTTAGTCAAGTCATTCATGAAAGATGAACACGGTAGGCTGCAGGCTACTAGTAGCTAGCAGCTACTCAACAGCTGAGCACATAAGTTAGACATGCAGTGGGGCAAAAAAGTATTTAGTCAGCCACCGATTGTGCAAGTTCTCCCACTTAAAATGATGACAGAGGTCTGTAATTTTCATCATAGGTACACTTCAACTGTGAGAGACAGAATGTGGAAAAAAAATCCAGGAATTCACATTGTAGGAATTTTAAAGAATTTATTTGTAAATTATGGTGGAAAATAAGTATTTGGTCACTTCAAACAAGGAAGATCTCTGGCTCTCACAGACCTGTAACTTCTTCTTTAAGAAGCTCTTCTGTCCTCCACTCGCTACCTGTATTAATGGCACCTGTTTGAACTGGTTATCTGTATAAAAGACACCTGTCCACAGCCTCAAACAGTCAGACTCCAAACTCCACTATGGCCAAGACCAAAGAGCTGTCGATGGACACCAGGAAAATAATTGTAGACCTGCACCAGACTGTGAAGAGTGAATCTACAATAGGCAAGCAGCTTGGTGTGAGAAAATCAACTGTGGGAGCAATTATCAGAAAATGCAAGACATACAAGACCACTGATAATCTCCCTCGATCTGGGGCTCCACGCAAGATCTCATCCCGTGGGGTCAAAATGATCATGAGAACGGTGAGCAAAAATCCCAGAACCACACGGGGGACCTGGTGAATGGCCTGCAGAGAGCTGGGACCAAAGTACCAAAGGTTACCATCAGTAACACACTACGCCGACAGGGAATCAAATCCTGCAGTGCCAGACGTGTCCCCCTGCTTAAGCCAGTGCATGTCCAGGCCCGTCTGAAGTTTGCCAGAGAGCACATGGATGATACAGCAGAGGATTGGGAGAATGTCATGTGGTCAGATGAAACCAAAATAGAACTTTTTGGTATAAACTCAACTCGTCGTGTTTGGAGGAAGAAGAATACTGAGTTGCATCCCAAGAACACCATACCTACTGTGAAGCATGGGGGTGGAAACATCATGCTTTGGGGCTGTTTTTCTGCTAAGGGGACAGGCCGACTGATCCGTGTTAAGGAAAGAATGAATGGGGCCATGTATCGTGAGATTTTGAGCCAAAACCTCCTTCCATCAGTGAGAGCTTTGAAGATGAAACGTGGCTGGGTCTTCCAGCATGGCAATGATCCCAAACACACCGCCCGGGCAACGAAGGAGTGGCTCCGTAAGAAGCATTTGAAAGTCCTGGAGTGGCCTAGCCAGTCTGCAGACCTTAACCCCATAGAAAATCTGTGGAGGGAGTTGAAATTCCGTGTTGCTCGGCGACAGCCCCAAAACATCACTGCTCTCGAGAAGATCTGCATGGAGGAATGGGCCAAAATACCAGCTACTGTGTGTGCAAACCTGGTAAAGACCTATAGTAATCGTTTGACCTCTGTTATTGCCAACAGAGGTTATATTACAAAGTATTGAGTTGAATTTTTGTTATTGACCAAATACTTATTTTCCACCATAATTTACAAATAAATTCTTTAAAAATCCTACAATTTGAATTCCTGGATTTTTTTTTCACATTTTGTCTCTCACAATTGAAGTGTACCTATGATGAAAATTACAGACCACTGTCATCATTTTAAGTGGGAGAACTTGCACAATTGGTGGCTGACTAAATACTTTTTTGCCCCACTGTATGTGTCTTTTATTGAACAATACTGCAGTGTAAAACGCAACATTTGTCAATATAAAAAAAATATGAAATTATCTGTGGTCTGTCTATCTGTGTTGGCCCTGTGATGAGGTGGCGACTTGTCCAGGGTGTACCCCGCCTTCCGCCCGAATGAGCTAAAATGGGCTCCAGCACCGCCCGCGACCCCAAAAGGGACAAGCTGTAGGAAATGGATGGATGGATAGTTGAATATTACCTACAGTGTTAGGAAAACGTTTTTAACGGTGTTACTTTTACTAGTGCCGAGTAATCTAATTACTGTATTTCCCGGACTATAGAGCGCACCGGGATATAAGACGCAGATGTACAGGTAAAAGCCAGTAAATTAGAATATTTTGAAAAACTTGATTTATTTCAGTAATTGCATTCAAAAGGTGTAACTTGTACATTATATTTATTCATTGCACACAGACTGATGCATTCAAATGTTTATTTCATTTAATTTTGATGATTTGAAGTGGCAACAAATGAAAATCCAAAATTCCGTGTGTCACAAAATTAGAATATTACTTAAGGCTAATACAAAAAAGGGATTTTTAGAAATGTTGGCCAACTGAAAAGTATGAAAATGAAAAATATGAGCATGTACAATACTCAATACTTGGTTGGAGCTCCTTTTGCCTCAATTACTGCGTTAATGCGGCGCGGCATGGAGTCGATGAGTTTCTGGCACTGCTCAGGTGTTATGAGAGCCCAGGTTGCTCTGATAGTGGCCTTCAACTCTTCTGCGTTTTTTGGGTCTGGCATTCTGCATCTTCCTTTTCACAATACCCCACAGATTTTCTATGGGGCTAAGGTCAGGGGAGTTGGCGGGCCAATTTAGAACAGAAATACCATGGTCCGTAAACCAGGCACGGGTAGATTTTGCGCTGTGTGCAGGCGCCAAGTCCTGTTGGAACTTGAAATCTCCATCTCCATAGAGCAGGTCAGCAGCAGGAAGCATGAAGTGCTCTAAAACTTGCTGGTAGACGGCTGCGTTGACCCTGGATCTCAGGAAACAGAGTGGACCGACACCAGCAGATGACATGGCACCCCAAACCATCACTGATGGTGGAAACTTTACACTAGACTTCAGGCAACGTGGATCCTGTGCCTCTCCTGTCTTCCTCCAGACTCTGGGACCTCGATTTCCAAAGGAAATGCAAAATTTGCATGGTTGGGTGATGGTTTGGGGTGCCATGTCATCTGCTGGTGTCGGTCCACTCTGTTTCCTGAGATCCAGGGTCAACGCAGCCGTCTACCAGCAAGTTTTAGAGCACTTCATGCTTCCTGCTGCTGACCTGCTCTATGGAGATGGAGATTTCAAGTTCCAACAGGACTTGGCGCCTGCACACAGCGCAAAATCTACCCGTGCCTGGTTTACGGACCATGGTATTTCTGTTCTAAATTGGCCCGCCAACTCCCCTGACCTTAGCCCCATAAAAAATCTGTGGGGTATTGTGAAAAGGAAGATGCAGAATGCCAGACCCAAAAACGCAGAAGAGTTGAAGGCCACTATCAGAGCAACCTGGGCTCTCATAAAACCTGAGCAGTGCCAGAAACTCATCGACTCCATGCCACGCCGCATTAACGCAGTAATTGAGGCAAAAGGAGCTCCAACCAAGTATTGAGTACGGTATTGTACATGCTCATATTTTTCATTTTCATACTTTTCAGTTGGCCAACATTTCTAAAAATCCCTTTTTTGTATTAGCCTTAAGTAATATTCTAATTTTGTGACACACGGAATTTTGGATTTTCATTTGTTGCCACTTCAAATCATCAAAATTAAATGAAATGAACATTTGAATGCATCAGTCTGTGTGCAATGAATAAATATAATGTACAAGTTACACCTTTTGAATGCAATTACTGAAATAAATCAAGTTTTTCAAAATATTCTAATTTACTGGCTTTTACCTGTATACGTTGTGACATGAGTTAGTTACACTGTACGATTCTGTAAATGTTTATTTACTTTAATTGTTTCCAAACGGCTGGTCAAGCAAAACAGAAGTCATCGTTATGGAAGCGGAAGCTCGCTCTCCATTCAGCTAAACGGACTCAATAACTCCACGGTGAATTTACTGAAAAATTTGTGAAACAGAAACAATACCAGGGGCGTCACTAGCTTTCAAGGACAGGGGGGGCTTAGCCCCCAGGAGATGTACAGGGTGCGAGCGAACGTAGCGCACGAGCACAAAACTTCACAAACGGCTAACAAAGACTTAGAAATGATTCATTGTTATTATTATTATTTAAAAAAATGCACAGGACGAAATGAAATGCTCCCCGGGACGATGGCTTTTAACCATTTTTTTTCTTTTTCTTTTTATATATTTATTCATTTTACATTTTATATTAAATGTCTTGGTTTTTCCTCCCTCTGAAAATCCTATGAAATGTTTAACAAGCCATCCTATAATAATACAACAGCTATTAATGTAACAATACAATAAAACAAATATATTTAATGATGTTTTTTCCATTATTTTAACAATAGGTTAATGTATATTACTTTATATAGATTCTACAAGAAACACAAAACTTAAAAACTAAATTATTTACAATTGCACACACAAGGTTTCGTGCAGCTTCACTCATTGTAAAGGAAGATAATGTGCTTCGTACACCTGCAGGACCGCAAGCAAGGTCGCAGAGAAAATGCGCACTGTAATTTGAGTGATATGGGCATTTTCTATATGAACAAGTGGAATGGATTGGATACCGACGCCCTAAATGGGCTCTCTACCTTACGCTATGAAGTGAGGGGAAACTGAGTGAATAATAACAGGTTATATGATTTATTTAAACTCATATTCGGGCCGCTTTATAATGAATATGTCGGCATGTATTTGTAAAAAAACTATATATATATATATATACAGTGGGGCAAAAAAGTATTTAGTCAGCCACCGATTGTGCAAGTTCTCCCACTTAAAATGATGACAGAGGTCTGTAATTTTCATCATAGGTACACTTCAACTGTGAGAGACAGAATGTGAAAAAAAATCCAGGAATTCTCATTGTAGGAATTTTAAAGAATTTATTTGTAAATTATGGTGGAAAATAAGTATTTGGTCACTTCAAACAAGGAAGATCTCTGGCTCTCACAGACCTGTAACTTCTTCTTTAAGAAGCTCTTCTGTCTTCCACTCGTTACCTGTATTAATTAATGGCACCTATTTGAACTCGTTATCTGTATAAAAGACACTTGTCCACAACCTCAAACAGTCAGACTCCAAACTCCACTATGGCCAAGACCAAAGAGCTGTCGATGGACACCAGGAAAAGAATTGTAGACCTGCACCAGACTGTGAAGAGTGAATCTACAATAGGCAAGCAGCTTGGTGTGAAAAAATCAACTGTGGGAGCAATTATCAGAAAATGGAAGACATACAAGACCACTGATAATCTCCCTCGATCTGGGGCTCCACGTAAGATCTCATCCCGTGGGGTCAAAATGATCATGAGAACGGTGAGCAAAAATCCCAGAACCACATGGGGGGACCTGGTGAATGACCTGCAGAGAGCTGGGACCAAAGTAACAAAGGTTACCATCAGTAACACACTACGCCGACAGGGAATCAAATCCTGCAGTGCCAGACGTGTCCCCCTGCTTAAGCCAGTGCATGTCCAGGCCCGTCTGAAGTTTGCCAGAGAGCACATGGATGATACAGCAGAGGATTGGGAGAATGTCATGTGGTCAGATGAAGCCAAAATATAACTTTTTGGTATAAACTCAACTCGTCGTGTTTGGAGGAAGAAGAATACTGAGTTGCATCCCAAGAACACCATACCTACTGTGAAGCATGGGGGTGGAAACATCATGCTTTGGGGCTGTTTTTCTGCTAAGGGGACAGGCCGACTGATCCGTGTTAAGGAAAGAATGAATGGGGCCATGTATCGTGAGATTTTGAGCCAAAACCTTCTTCCATCAGTGAGAGCTTTGAAGATGAAACGTGGCTGGGTCTTCCAGCATGACAATGATCCCAAACACACCGCCCGGGCAACAAAGGAGTGGCTCCTTAAGAAGCATTTGAAAGTCCTGGATTGGCCTAGCCAGTCTCCAGACCTCAACCCCACAGAAAATCTGTGGAGGGAGTTGAAAGTCCGTGTTGCTGGGCGACAGCCCCAAAACATCACTGCTCTCGAGAAGATCTGCATGGAGGAATGGGCCAAAATACCAGCTACTGTGTGTGCAAACCTGGTAAAGACCTATAGTAATCGTTTGACCTCTGTTATTGCCAACAAAGGTTATATTACAAAGTATTGAGTTGAATTTTTGTTATTGACCAAATACTTATTTTCCACCATAATTTACAAATAAATTATTTAAAAATCCTACAATGTGAATTCCTGGATTTTTTTTCCACATTCTGTCTCTCACAGTTGAAGTGTACCTATGATGAAAATTACAGACCTCTGTCATCATTTTAAGTGGGAGAACTTGAACCATCGGTGGCTGACTAAATACTTTTTTGCCCCACTGTATATACTGTATATAACACCAAATTATTTAGGGGGGCTTAAGAATATTTTACGGGGGCTTGAGCCCCCCTAAAATAGGCCTAACAACGCCAATGAACAATACAATAATAATGTAAGTTAATAATACTAACACAGACACTCGTAAACGTGTTAACATATTAGCTATCGCTAACGACGCTGGCGTCATTACATTACGATAGCATGTACAAATATGCACGAAAAGACTCCGAGAGACATCACACATGGGACGTTTTAGTTAGTATATACAGTTTTTGTTATATTGTAAAACTTACAAACATTGCTTGGAGTGATGAATGAAGAATCTAAATGAGTAGAAGCGCTTTGGACGGCTAGAAGTTGAACAGCACTCCGGTTGGAAAAAAAAAAAGCACTACCGATAAATGAAGGACACTGCAGCACCTGCAGTAAGCGAATTCATCCAAAAGATGGCCCCATAGCACAAATAATAAAACACCCTGTCAGTGTTTTGCTTTTTTGTTGTTGTTATTTTTATAAAATAACTTATTATTGTCGTCAGGGTAGAAAAATCCATCTGTCTTATGAGACGCAGGGTTCAAAGTGTTGGAAAAAAGTATCAGCTTATAGTCCGGAATTTACGGTAATTACTTTTACTTGCGTTACGCCAATACCAATGTGTTTGATGGAACGTGGCACGCTACTTTTGATGTGGTGTTACCTCAACAAGACAGCGCCAGAAGCACAGCAAGTTCAATGCAGGAAGTAACTTCCATGCATCCATTTTCTACCGCTTGTCCCTCGTTCACTAATAAAACCAGCGCCACACTAACATGAAGTTGATATCGAATAGGAAAAGGCAACATCACACAGCAAACAACACACCACAATCTAAGTACACCCAGACACACAAACACACACTTCTACTACTACGATGGAATAATGAAACATATCTCAACTGCATCTGCCAGATATACAAAGTTTTTTTTCTTAAAGTAACACATTCATTATTATCCAAAATATTTTATTACATTTATTAAAGAGTAATTCAATAACTGTTTTGGAAACGTAAGAAGTAACTAATACTAATGACTTCTTAAAAATAATTTGCCGAACACTGCTTACAGATACAAGATATCCAAGGCAGAAGCAAATTAGAGAGTATCCAGTAACAAGCGCGTCTGCATCATTCAACTTACTGCATCACAAGTTTGTCTAAATTAATTATTGTGACAAGCATTTATACGTTAAATGCCTTCTCCTTCGGTTTTGGAGCAATATGTACAAAAATAGTAACTAATGTTCCACATTGATTAGTTCCCGCTCTAGTAACGTATCTGGACATTGCCTGAGTCGCCATTATTCAATAGTACTAAATCGGTAGTCAAGAACAGTTGTGTTAGCTGGAGAAAACGCTACCCTCAAGGGTTTTGGCCGATAATTGCGTGTAATGCGGTCAACACCGAATCAAGAGCTATAACAGAAGTTTGTCGTGTCGACGACACCGTGGTATTATCTTTTGTCTTTCATTTAATCTTACCAATAACGTCCTATAAACGGCTTCTGAAAATGATATATTTGGGCCAACACAAGCGCAACCTTATTAGCATGTGTCAGTTAACAGTATGCAATCAGGTAACACATGACAAAATATGCTCTTTAATTATTCATTTAAATATGTGGCTTCACTACTTATGGTAAAAAAAATTCTAATAAATGAGTTTACCTTTTCAAATGCTCTATTTCGGGGGTGACAAACCCGTTTTCATTGACGGCCACATCGCAGTTATGGCTGCCCTCAAGAGGGCCTATTTTAACAGCAAATAATATATGAATCTGCCTGTGCATTTGATTGGTTAGTGTCCGCCCTGAGATCGGTAGGTTGTGAGTTCAAACCCCGGCCGAGTCATACCAAAGACTATAAAAATGGCACCCATTACCTCCCTACCTGGCACTCAGCATCAAGGGTTGGAATTGGGGGATAAATCACCAAAAATGATTCCCGGGCGCAGCCACCGCTGCTGCCCACTGCTCCCCTCACCTCCCAGGGGGTGACCACCTAGTGTGTGTGACAATCATTGGTACTTTAACTATGTTTTACGCACACTGTACGTAAAGGAAATCTGTAGATTTACAGTAAAAAAAACCTGGCAACTCAGTTATCATTTTACTGTAAAATAGTGTTGTTTTTTTTTACAACATCCATCCATCCATCCATTTTCTACCGCTTGTCCCTTTTGGGGTCGCAGTAAATTGAAAAACATTACCACTGTTTTGTTTGTTTTTTTACGAAAAAAAAAACTTAGTCGCTAGAATTTTACTGTAAAATTAAAGGTTTTTTTTGTTTTGTTTTTTTTTTTACAACATATTACGGTAAATGGAAAAGCAGACAGTTTTTAAACGAAAAAAACCCCATCTGGTACCGTTTTTCCATTTACAGTAGTACCACGTCAAAACAACTGTAGATTTTACAGGAAAATACTGGCGACTCAGTCAACAGAATTTTACTGTAAAAGAAAGTGGTAGTTTTTTTTTTTTTAAAGTTACAGTAATATGCTGTAAAAGCCATTGTAAATTTTACTGTAAAATCTGTTGTCATTTTTACAGTGTAGAATTTGACAGATATCAATCAATCTTTATTTATATAGCCCTAAATCACAAGTGTCTCAAAGGGCTGCACAAGCCACAACGACATCCTCGGTACAAAGCCCACATACGGGCAAGGAAAAACTCACCCCAGTGGGACGTCGATGTGAATGACTATGAGAAACCTTGGAGAGGACCGCATATGTGGGTAACCCCCCCCCCCTCTAGGGGAGACCGAAAGCAATGGATGTCGAGTGGGTCTGACATAATATTGTGAGAGTCCAGTCCATAGTGGATCCAACATAATAGTAAGAGTCCAGTCCATAGTGGGGCCAGCAGGACACCATCCCGAGCGGAGACGGGTCAGCAGCGCAGAGATGTTCCCAGCCGATGCACAGGCGAGCGGTCCACCCCAGGTCCCGACTCTGGACAGCCAGCACTTCATCCATGGCCACCGGACCTGTGCCCCCCCCCCCTCAAGGAAAAGGGGAGCAGAGGAAAAAAGAAAAGAAACGGCAGATCAACTGGTCTAACAGGGGGGCTATTTAAAGGCTAGAGTATACAAATGAGTTTTAAGATGGGACTTAAATGCTTCTACTAGATATCTTTCTTTGAAATCATAAGTCAAGCATATATTCAAGTATTTGTTTTAATTTTGTCAAAACAAAATGGTTCAGAAAGTATGATAATGTAATATTTTTTGCAATCCATCCATCTATTTTCCACCGCTTGTCCCGTTCGGGGTCGCGGGGGATGCTGGAGCCTATCTCAGCTGCATTCTGGCGGAAGGCGGGGTACACCCTGGACAAGTCGGCACCTCATTGCAGGACCAACAGAGATAGATATTGGATAATATTATTTCGGCATTGAGTCGCAAATTGGATAACATCCCAGAGAAGCTTTCCATTCTGCCAGGTGAAATTTTTATCAATTTGAGGGCCATAATAGACAATTAGATCAGACAAATCCATTGGAATGTGTTTGCTCGCCCGAAACCAATAACAATCCTTACTTTCAATTGGGCTACAAGCATCCCAGTGAGACCAGTGCAGCGAAAGAGACTCTGAAACGCTCCCTCCTTCTTCAAGAACACCTAGGATGTTGTCTCTGTCAAGCGGAGTGACCATTCAGGCTTTTAGACAAAACACGCACCCATGGACCATGCTGTATATATTATTTCCCATATAAAATGATGTGGCGGGCCGGATATGGCCCTCGGGCCTGTGCTCTATTTAATAATATGATAATATTTTGCTGGGAAACAACAGCGTGGCAAAGATCATACTGGAGGAACATTTCCATTAATGTTTTTTTTGTTTATCCAGCTGGACTGAAAGGCAATTTGGCTGCTGTCCCTCTTATCAGAGTGGAAATTGATTTGGAACGTCCGCTGTTCTCGTTTCTAATTTGCGAGCGTTTGCCTTTGTCTATTCTAACGCTCGCCATTAGTCGACAATGATAGTTCTAAAGTTAAATGACAGTATGCGCCAGGGAGCAAAGACTTGCTTTAATTCGAATCGGACATTGATCACGCCACTGGATCCATATTGTAATTTGCATGTCGGCGTTGAAGTATGGATCGGCAGCGGCTCGAAACGATGGCTAGCATGCAATAACATAGAAAGGAATGTAGGAGAAAAGTGAATCTTCCGGAAAAAGGGAACCGTTTAACCCTGTCATCATTCCAACACTTGCCACAGCTGACAAGAAGTAGTTAGCAACAGCTTCTCACCTTTCATCACTCTTCCTCCTGTAAAATATATTTTCAACACACACACACCCTAAAGCCAAGTGAGGGCTCCAGTCTTGATCGGAATGGGTAGGAAGGGGAAACAACCGTCCAATAAAGTGCTTTTGAAAGTTGTCTTCCATCTAACGTTTTTTAAACCGGAACGCCTTTGTCGATCCCAAAATGCACATAAAAAAACCTTTTTATTTCTGGTAAATTAAGTGGAATGGGTACTTTCCTTTACAAAATGCTCTTAACAATTTGTTCTGCATGACAACCGGTGTGCGCCTGGGGCAACATTTTTTATGCATGCATATTATTTTTGTCAGCCTCAAAAGCATGTCTTGCAATTTCTCTGTCTAGGTTGTCAACGGAGTAAAATCATAGATTAGTGAATATTTATTCATCTGTTTCAATAATAACTACACTAATGAGACTGCTTAAAGTGCATAGCTGTATTTTACATTAGTATACAGTGGAACCTCAATCAAATAATACAACTTTATTCATAAAGCGCGTTTCATACATAAAGGAAATGCAACGCAAAGTGCTTTACAAACTTAAAACCAATACCCCGATGACCCAAATGCCCCATTATCACATACGCACACACCATCCATCCATCCATCTTTATCCGAGGTCGGGTCGCGGGGGCAGCAGCCTAAGCAGGGAAGCCCAGACTTCCCTCTCCCCAGCCACTTCGTCCAGCTCCTCCCGGGGGATCCCGAGGCGTTCCCAGGCCAGCCGGGAGACATAGTCTTCCCAACGTGTCCTGGGTCTTCCCCGCGGCCTCCTACCGGTCGGACGTGCCCTAAACACCTCCCTAGGGAGGCGTTCGGGTGGCATCCTGACCAGATGCCCGAACCACCTCATCTGGCTCCTCTCCATGTGGAGGAGCAGCGGCTTTACTTTGAGCTCCCCCCGGATGACAGAGCTTCTCACCCTATCTCTAAGGGAGAGCCCCGCCACCCGGCGGAGGAAACTCATTTCGGCCGCTTGTACCCGTGATCTTGTCCTTTCGGTCATGACCCAAAGCTCATGACCATAGGTGAGGATGGGAACGTAGATCGACCGGTAAATCGAGAGCTTTGCCTTCCGGCTCAGCTCCTTCTTCACCACAACGGATCGATACAGCGTCCGCATTACTGAAGACGCCGCACCGATCCGCCTGTCGATCTCACGATCCACTCTTCCCTCACTCGTGAACAAGACTCCGAGGTACTTGAACTCCGCCACTTAAGGCAAGATCTCCTCCCCAACCCGGAGATGGCACTCCACCCTTTTCCGGGCGAGAACCATGGACTCGGACTTGGAGGTGCTGATTCCCATCCCAGTCGCTTCACACTCGGCGGTGAACCGATATAGTGAGAGCTGAAGATCTTGGCCAGATGAAGCCATCAGGACCACATCATCTGCAAAAAGCAGAGACCTAATCCTGCAGCCACCAAACCAGATACCCTCAACGCCCTGACTGCACCTAGAAATTCTGTACATAAAGGTTATGAACAGAATCGGTGACAAAGGGCAGCCTTGGCGGAGTCCAACCCTCACTGGAAACGGGTCCGACTTACTGCCAGCAATGCGGACCAAGCTCTGACACTGATTATACAGGGAGCGAACCGCCACAATAAGACAGTCCGTTACCCCATACTCTCTGAGCACTCCCCACAGGACTTCCACACGGTCGAATGCCTTCTCCAAGTCCACAAAGCACATGTAGACTGGTTGGGCAAACTCCCATGCACCCTCAAGGACCCTGCCGAGAGTATAGAGCTGGTCCACAGTTCCACGACCAGGACGAAAACCACACTGTTCCTCCTGAATCCGAGGTTCGACTATCCGGCGTAGCCTCCTCTCCAGTACACCTGAATAGACCTTACCGGGAAGGTACACACGCCGCACACAAATACCAAACACAAACACAAACACACACACATAGACACAAATATGCAACTTTATGAACAAATGAATGCATGGCTGAGTACAGAGGAGACATGTGTGTAAACACTATCACAGCAGCCATCTGCACCAGGAGGTCACCAGACCACGGCCACCAGGACGCAGACACAAAGCTCCCTCACAGCACGGCCGATAACCCCTGAGGCAGATGGCTCCCTCTGAGGAATGTTGGAAAGTAAAAATAATAAAACCTCTAAAATAGTAAGAACCGTGAGTAGAGATAAAGGATAAAATACAAGTTAGACATATGAAGATAACAAAAGAAAAAAAGAAAAATAAGATCGATCTAATAAGATAAAAAATAAAGTACGAATGACTTCAATACAATTACCGTATATTACCAAATAAACGCCCTTGGGCAAATAACCGCCCATGTCCTAATAGCCGCCCGGGGTCTGACCCCATTTTGTCAATTAACCGCCTCTTCCTAATAACCGCCTATGTCCAAATAGTCGCCCATGGGCTGTTATTTGCATAATTTGGATTCAAATGCTACTGGGGTTGCGTTTGCTGCAGTATTATTGTTTTGATGGTTTTATATATTACTTGGTACCATCATTTTATTTTTTCCTGTATGCAGCTTTATTTAAAACTTGGAGTACTTTAGCCTTTATTTTATTTAAGTGACAGTATTATTGTTCTGTTTTGATGGTGGGTTTTATACTTGAGTACTTGGTACCATAATTTTATTTTTCCCGGTAGGCTGCTTTATTTAAAAAGTTTATTTACTATTAGGGCCCGCAATGGCCCATTGCAAAAGGACTCCCACAGGGAGTCCTTATGCAATGGGACATAAGGACCTATTGTTATTCGTTCGTTTTATTCTTTATTATTCTTCCGCCGCCTCTTTGAGCACTAATTTGACCCACTTAACATGCTTCAAAACTCACCATATTTGACCCACCCATCAGGACCTGCGAAAATTGTCTTTTAATAAAAAAACTGAACCGCAAAAATCAAAATTGCGCTCCAGCGCCCCCTAGGAAAAAAAACAACTAGACTGCCTGTAACTCCCACTAGGAAGGTCGGAAAGACATGAAACAAAAACCTCTATGTAGGTCTGACTCAGACCTAACTTTCATAATGGTACATTCTTGGGCTAAAATCTACAGGAAGTTGGCAATTCCCCCTTCAAGACAAAAAAGTACTAAAAACAGTCACTTTTGCCTCTTTGAGCTGTAATTTGACCCCCTTAACATGCTTCAAAACTCACCAAACTGAACACACATCAGGACTGGCTAAAACTGTGATCTAATGAAAAAACCTAACCCCAAATCTAAAAATTTTTAAAAATTTTATAAAAAAACACAAAAAACTGCTCCTCGGATGAAAAATCTTACACAACTGCCTGTAACTCTCCCTGGGAAGGTCGGAGAGACATGAAACAAAAACCTCTATGTAGGTCTCACTTAGACCTACATTTCATAATTTGACAACCCCCAGCAAAAATCAACAGGAAGTTTGCTATTCCCCCTTCAAAACAAAATTTTTGTAAAAATCGGTCACCTTTCTTCAAAATCTATCTCCTCTGAGCGCGTTTGTCGTTTCGCCTTCAAACTAACATAGGTGAGAGATAAAACCCTTGTGATTAAAAGTATAGATGGGATTTTTAATACCTGCTCCGGTTTTGATTTTATAACCCTTCAAAGACCCGCTGCGCTGATACTGCTGCAATGCTGTTTTTTTAAGATGGCTGCTTAAAAGCAGGAAGCACCAACGTGCCCACACAATGCAGACAAGGTAGGTACACTAGACAAAAGTCTTGGGACACTTCAGACTAAAAGTAGACAAAAGTATTGGGACACTTAGGACTAGCACCTGCCAAATACGCGGGCCCGAACAACGCTGCTTGCAGCTTTAATTAGTATTGGTATTCTATTTGACAATTGTTGCACTACTGCCATGTTGAGGCCTTTTTGTTCTCTTGTCTTTTGATAGCCTACCTCATGTTGATCTCTTGTTTTTTTGTTAGTATGTTTACAATAGATTTTACATTTAAAGTTTTTTGTACGAAAAAAAAAAATACTGGACCATTGTAACCAAATAATGGCCTGGTGCAGGCTGGTGCAAAAATAAATAAAAGCCTTGGGCAAATAACCGCCTGCTTCTTTTAAACGCCTGTCCCCAAAATCGATTTTGCGAAATAAACGCCTGGGCTACTATTTGGTAATATACGGTAATTAATATTAGGTAAAAGCCATATCAAAAAGGTGGGTCTTAAGCCTGCTCCTACAAACATGAACGTTTTCTGCAGTCCTGAGGTCCTCCGGCAAGCTGTTCCATAGACGGAGGCCATAATGGTGGAAAGATGTCATGCCCTGACTTTGTGTCTTGACTATTGGAATAACTAGGAGATGAGTGCCAGAGGATCTCAGGGCCCCGGAAGGTTTGCAGGGTAAAAGCAAATCTGAAAGATAAGAAGCACCAATACCAAAAAACATTTATGAATCATAAGAAGAACCTTAAAATTGATCCTGAAACACACAGGGAGCCAATGCAGAGATTTTAAAACTGGTGTAATGTGAGACCGCCTTCTGGTCTTCGTCAGGACATGTGCCGCTGAATTTTGGAGTAATTGCGAAGGTGTAATAACCTTTTTAGGAAGACCAGAAAGCAGGGCGTTACAATAATCTATACGACTTGTAATAAAATCATGCATTAGCGTCTCCGAGTTGCCCTTTGGGCAAACTCTGGCTATATTCTTAAGATGATAAAAAAAACTTTTTTTTGTTATATTTTTTATGTGTGGTACAAAACTAAGGTCAGAGTCCAAAATGACGCCCAGATTTTTCACTTGTAGTGATGGAGTTAAAGACAATGACTGTAGTTTTGATATACAGGTAAAAGCCAGTAAATTAGAATATTTTGAAAAACTTGATTTATTTCAGTAATTGCATTCAAAAGGTGTAACTTGTACATTATATTTATTCATTGCACACAGACTGATGCATTCAAATGTTTATTTCATTTAATTTTGATGATTTGAAGTGGCAACAAATGAAAATCCAAAATTCCGTGTGTCACAAAATTAGAATATTACTTAAGGCTAATACAAAAAAGGGATTTTTAGAAATGTTGGCCAACTGAAAAGTATGAAAATGAAAAATATGAGCATGTCAGCAGCAGGAAGCATGAAGTGCTCTAAAACTTGCTGGTAGACGGCTGCGTTGACCCTGGATCTCAGGAAACAGAGTGGACCGACACCAGCAGATGACATGGCACCCCAAACCATCACTGATGGTGGAAACTTTACACTAGACTTCAGGCAACGTGGATCCTGTGTCTCTCCTGTCTTCCTCCAGACTCTGGGACCTCGATTTCCAAAGGAAATGCAAAATTTGCATGGTTGGGTGATGGTTTGGGGTGCCATGTCATCTGCTGGTGTCGGTCCACTCTGTTTCCTGAGATCCAGGGTCAACGCAGCCGTCTACCAGCAAGTTTTAGAGCACTTCATGCTTCCTGCTGCTGACCTGCTCTATGGAGATGGAGATTTCAAGTTCCAACAGGACTTGGCGCCTGCACACAGCGCAAAATCTACCCGTGCCTGGTTTACGGACCATGGTATTTCTGTTCTAAATTGGCCCGCCAACTCCCCTGACCTTAGCCCCATAGAAAATCTGTGGGGTATTGTGAAAAGGAAGATGCAGAATGCCAGACCCAAAAACGCAGAAGAGTTGAAGGCCACTATCAGAGCAACCTGGGCTCTCATAACACCTGAGCAGTGCCAGAAACTCATCGACTCCATGCCACGCCGCATTAACGCAGTAATTGAGGCAAAAGGAGCTCCAACCAAGTATTGAGTATTGTACATGCTCATATTTTTCATTTTCATACTTTTCAGTTGGCCAACATTTCTAAAAATCCCTTTTTTGTATTAGCCTTAAGTAATATTCTAATTTTGTGACACACGGACTTTTGGATTTTCATTTGTTGCCACTTCAAATCATCAAAATTAAATGAAATAAACATTTGAATGCATCAGTCTGTGTGCAATGAATAAATATAATGTACACGTTACACCTTTTGAATGCAATTACTGAAATAAATCAAGTTTTTAAAAATATTCTAATTTACTGGCTTTTACCTGTATATTTTTCCCCCTAAGGGCCTCAGGGCCTATGACTAAAACTTCAGTCTTGGTTAAGCTGTAAAAAACACCTGCCATCCAGGACTTAATATCTGAAATGCAATTAAAAAGAGTATCAATTGGTCTTGTGTCATCAGGAGACATGGAAATGTAAAGCTGTGTGTCATCAGCATAACTGACAAACCCCTGTTTGCAAGCTTTCCGGTTTACAAACTTTTAGATCGTGTCAAATATGCCTCTGTGTACGAACGCTTTATTCATTAATGTTGAGTCCTGCTGGTAGCCATTTTGTGCTTGCTCGTATTGAAGAGATTGAGGACAAGGCACATTTTTAATTGTGATGACAACAGACCTTTCTGGGAAAATATACCAAAACGGACCTATTTCACAGTGGCGTTAAGCGGCGCCTCTTCCAAAGCGCACACCCGGCCCCTTACCCTCGCCACCTCCTTTTTCTCCCTCCGTCTTTCGCCTTCTGCGAAGGAGCAGCTCATAGGAGCACCTTTGCCATTGTCAAGTTACTATCTGTAAGTGGATCTTACTTTTTAAAATGTTTATTGTCGCAGTATGGTTGGTAGAGTTAAGGATTTCTGATCATTTGTGAGAGCACCAACGGGACTTCAGTGTGTGTGTGCGCGTGTTGACAGTTCAGCTTGTTGTTTTGACTTGTTAATAAAGAGTCAGTTGATTTTATTATATCGTAAAGCACTATATTGTGTTGAAAGTGTGCAAACCTTCACTAAAATATGGACCTTTGGCGAGGCTGGATCCCATTATTCATTTCTACATAGTTTTTATGGAGAAATTTGCTTCACTATACAAATGTTTCTATTTACGAACTCCGTCCAGGAACCAATTAATTTTGTAAATCGAGGTTCTACTGCGTATGACATAAAGAAGCATTTACCGTATTTTCCGCACTATAAGGCGCACCGGATTATAAGGCGCACCTTCAATGAATGGCCTATTTTAAAACTTTGTTCATATATAAGGCGCACCGCATTATAAGGCGCACCGCATTATAAGGCGCATAGAATAGACGCTACAGTAGAGGCTGGGGTTACGTTATGCATCCATTAGATGGAGCTGCGCTAAAGGGAATGTCAACAAAACAGTCAGGTCAGTCAAACGTTATTAATAGATTACAAACCAGCGTTCTGACAACTCCGTTCACTCCCAAAATGAATAAACAGCTGTTTTATTATTTCCCCCAGGTAAAGTCAGTGACGTGGTATTTCGTTTATCCTTTAACAACAGCAAGGTATAACATGTAGTGCAACATTTATATCACATACACTGCAAAAACTGAAATCTAAGTAAGATTAAATATCACAAATAAGGGTGATATTTGCTTATTTTGTGTCTGATAAGATAATTCTTCTCACTAAGCAGATTTTATGTTAGAGTGTTTACTTGTTTTAAGGGTTTTGGTCCTAAATGATCCCAGTAAGATATTACAGCTTATTGCTGAGATTTGATGACCTATATTGAGTAAAACATGCTTGAAACTAGAATATCAACTGATGCAAAACTGTGTCATCTACACTCACAAGTATAAAACTACTTTTTTCAAGTAATAATTCTTACTTCAAGCATGGAAAAAAATCATGATGCCGAGCGCATATCATTATGTCAAGATAATGGCTCTAGCATTTACTTAATTTAAGAATATTTAACATATTGAGCAAAAAGGTCTCTTTTTTTTTCTACCAAGAAAAGTGCACTTGTTATTAGTGAGAATATACTTATTTTAAGGTATTTTTGGGTTCATTGAGGTGAGCTAATTTTACTTGTTTTGGAAAGTCTTGACAAGCCAAATGTTCTTGTTCTATTGGCAGATAATTTTGCTTAGTTCAAATAAAATACCACTAATTTTTGTATTTTTTTTTTTCTTGTTTTTGAACACTGACTTTTTGCAGTGTATAAGGCGCACCGGATTTTTCTTGTTTTTGAACACTGACTTTTTGCAGTGTATAAGGCGCACTGGATTTTTCTTGTTTTTGAACACTGACTTTTTGCAGTGTATAAGGCGCACCGGATTATAAGGCGCACTGTCAACTTTTGAGAAAATTGGAGGTTTTTAGGTGCGCCTTATAGTGCGGAAAATACGGTATAACAAATGCAAGCTTTGTTTTACCAGACCCCTAAAACGTTCACTGCACTCCTCCACATCTTGCACAATACGATGCAACCTTATTACTACAGCCGAGAATTGGTATGGATTTTAGCCCGTCGTCAAGTTGCTCCCATAATTCACTCTACATAACGACATGGTCACTAATTGGTCTATTTAAGTGACTAAAGTGACAGCCAGCGCCGGCTGGCAAGCTGCTGGGTCAATGTTTCCGAGGCGGGCTGTAGTTGAAGTCTGCAAATATAATTATCACTACGCATGTGGATGCATTTTACCGTAATTGTCTGTCCTGTCTAATACTTACATATGTAAGGTTAACTTGAAAACAACTGATGGCAGCATCTTTTTTTCCCCCTTTCATGTTGCTGCAGCGACATCGTGTTGGCACAAATGACTTCATTTCTTTTGAGCTGTTGTTTTTCCACTTGGCATGAAGCTTTATCCATGGTACAGTGTGACCTGTCATGCTGTGCGCTGCTTCTTTGTAATGGAACTACATCCCCGCATTAGGGGATTACGTGGAATATGATTAGTTGCTTAAAATGCATCAATGACCCTGCACACCAAATCAGATTTTTTCGCCGTCGAGTGACACAAATCAGAATTTTTTTTCCCAGTCTAAACGCTCCAAAGTGCTTTGCATCAGATTCAGACCACATCAGGAGGTAGTTCAAATCCGATGGGAATCTGATCTTTTCAAATGTGACTTCAGTCTAAACGCAATTTGACCTGAATGTGACCTGTATGTGACTTTTTCGCATACTTGCCAACCCTTCCGGATTTTCCGGGAGACTCCCGAAATTCAGCGCCTCTCCCGAAAACCTCCCCGGACAAATTTTCTCCCGAAATTCAGGCGGACTCAGGTCCTCCACAATATAAGAAAGCGTACCTGCCCAATCACGTTATAACTATAGAATGATGGAGGGCGAGTTCTTGGTTTCTTATGTGTGTTTATTGTTAGGCAGTTTCATTAACGTCCTCCCAGCGTGGCAACAACACACAACAACAGCAGTCACTTTTTTGTATACCGTAAAACAGTTCGTCTGCCGTAAACAGCAATGTTGTGACACTCTTAAACAGGACAATACTGCCATCTAGTGCATTTGATGAAAGCACTTTTGTGCGTGCCACACATCAATGCATCATCAGAGAGGGTGTTCAGCATGGTTAGAAAAATAGTGACAGAGAATAGAACAAGGATGGACAATTCAACCCTTAACTCAACAATGAGTAGATGAGTGTTATGTGTGTGTATACGTGTAAATAAATGAACACTGAAATTCAAGTATTTATTTTATATACAGGTAAAAGCCAGTAAATTAGAATATTTTGAAAAACTTGATTTATTTCAGTAATTGCATTCAAAAGGTGTAACTTGTACATTATATTTATTCATTGCACACAGACTGATGCATTCAAATGTTTATTTCATTTAATTTTGATGATTTGAAGTGGCAACAAATGAAAATCCAAAATTCCGTGTGTCACAAAATTAGAATATTACTTAAGGCTAATACAAAAAAGGGATTTTTAGAAATGTTGGCCAACTGAAAAGTATGAAAATGAAAAATATGAGCATGTACAATACTCAATACTTGGTTGGAGCTCCTTTTGCCTCAATTACTGCGTTAATGCGGCGTGGCATGGAGTCGATGATTTTCTGGCACTGCTCAGGTGTTATGAGAGCCCAGGTTGCTCTGATAGTGGCCTTCAACTCTTCTGCGTTTTTGGGTCTGGCATTCTGCATCTTCCTTTTCACAATACCCCACAGATTTTCTATGGGGCTAAGGTCAGGGGAGTTGGCGGGCCAATTTAGAACAGAAATACCATGGTCCGTAAACCAGGCACGGGTAGATTTTGCGCTGTGTGCAGGCGCCAAGTCCTGTTGGAACTTGAAATCTCCATCTCCATAGAGCAGGTCAGCAGCAGGAAGCATGAAGTGCTCTAAAACTTGCTGGTAGACAGCTGCGTTGACCCTGGATCTCAGGAAACAGAGTGGACCGACACCAGCTGGACTGCTGCTGAGTGGTCCAAAGTCATGTTTTCTGACGAAAGCAAATTTTGCATTTCCTTTGGAAATCGAGGTCCCAGAGTCTGGAGGAAGACAGGAGAGGCACAGGATCCACGTTGCCTGAAGTCTAGTGTAAAGTTTCCACCATCAGTGATGGTTTGGGGTGCCATGTCATCTGCTGGTGTCGGTCCACTCTGTTTCCTGAGATCCAGGGTCAACGCAGCCGTCTACCAGCAAGTTTTAGAGCACTTCATGCTTCCTGCTGCTGACCTGCTCTATGGAGATGGAGATTTCAAGTTCCAACAGGACTTGGCGCCTGCACACAGCGCAAAATCTACCCGTGCCTGGTTTACGGACCATGGTATTTCTGTTCTAAATTGGCCCGCCAACTCCCCTGACCTTAGCCCCATAGAAAATCTGTGGGGTATTGTGAAAAGGAAGATGCAGAATGCCAGACCCAAAAACGCAGAAGAGTTGAAGGCCACTATCAGAGCAACCTGGGCTCTCATAACACCTGAGCAGTGCCAGAAACTCATCGACTCCATGCCACGCCGCATTAACGCAGTAATTGAGGCAAAAGGAGCTCCAACCAAGTATTGAGTATTGTACATGCTCATATTTTTCATTTTCATACTTTTCAGTTGGCCAACATTTCTAAAAATCCCTTTTTTGTATTAGCCTTAAGTAATATTCTAATTTTGTGACACACGGAATTTTGGATTTTCATTTGTTGCCACTTCAAATCATCAAAATTAAATGAAATAAACATTTGAATGCATCAGTCTGTGTGCAATGAATAAATATAATGTGCAAGTTACACCTTTTGAATGCAATTACTGAAATAAATCAAGTTTTTCAAAATATTCTAATTTACTGGCTTTTACCTGTGTGTGTGTGTATATATATATATATATATATATATATATATATATATATATATATATATATATATTAAATACTTGACTTGGTGAATTCTAGCTGTAAATATACTCCTCCCCTTTTAGCCACAGCCCGAACCACGCCCCCGTCCCACCCCGACCACGCCCACCCCCACCCCCTCCCCCCACCTCCCAAAATCGGAGGTCTTAAGGTTGGCAAGTATGCTTTTTCGTCATCTTTGGGCGAGCTGCATCATTCGTGCGCGCGTTAAAATACGCAACCCTCCAGCGGAAGTGGATACTTCATCGCAACATCCCGTTTCGGTGAGCAAAGTCTATTTTTGACGGCCGAATTTTCGATGCATCACTTGTCAGTGGTGCGCAAATAATAGGCCATATGTATTATATGAATATATATTTTGAAGAAATGCCGATTTTCGAAGGACCGGAATGGTGTATTTGCTTACAAGTGAGTTGAAAAATAAAATGAACATAGATCCACCCTGATGATTAGAACCCTCCCAAATATCCATTCATACATTACATAAAATTATTTTCACGTGGAAAAAAAACTAATTTTTAAGCTGTGGTGACCATATCTAGGGTGGCAACTTTTAGTAGCAACTAGTAGTACTAGCAACTTCCTTGTTTATTTACGGAATCCGGTCAAGTTCCTTTGTTTTCCCTTTATCGAACTGCGCATTCAAGTGACGTCAGGGGCCACATTGGGGCCAGTGCACGTTTGCACTGTTGTCTGATAAAGATCACATTTTACTTGCACTGTAATAGTCAGCTGGGGGAAAAAAATCACATCGCTGTTATGGCTGCCTTCAGTGGGCCATGTACAAGTCAATATTATATGAATATAAAAGTATATGGATTTGCCTCATGATATTATAACACATTTGCGATTAATTTTTTTTTACATCATTTTAATTATTTAAATATTTAACTTTTACCATAATTTCCGGTCTATAGAGCACACCCACTAGATTTTAGGTAACAACTTTTCTTTTCTATATATTAACCACATCAGACTACAAGCCGCTTGTATACATGTTGTGAAATGAGTTATTTACACAGAAATATTCAATAAATGTTTATTTACGTACCTTAATTGTGTCCAAGCGGTGTCTGTAAAACGGCAGTAAAACGGCTGATCACACAAAACAGAAGTCATCGTCATGGACCCACTAGCTGCGGAAGCTAGCTCTCTAATCAGATAAACAGACTCAATAACTCCACGGTGACGTCTTTTATTGAGGAATTTGTGAAACTGGAACAACACAAAAATAATGCTATTGTAAGTTGATAATACTAACAAAGACACTCAAACGTTTTAGCATACTAGCTAATGCTAACAACGCTAGCTTCATTGCATTACGATATAATATACAAACATGCATAAAAACACTCCTACAGACATTACACATAGGACGGTTTAGTAAGTAAGAATTGTTTTAGTTATGTTGTAAAACTTACAAACATTGCTTGGAGTGTTGAATGAAGAATCCATACGAGTAGAAACGATATGGACGATTAGAGATTGGGGCGGCATGGCGTAGTGGGTAGAGCAACCGTGCCAGAAACCTGAGGGTTGCAGGTTCGCTCCCCGCCTCTTACCATCCAAAAATCGCTGCCGTTGTGTCCTTGGGCGGGACACTTCACCCTTTGCCCCCGGTGCCACTCACACCGGTGAACTGAATGATGAATGATAGGTGGTGGTCGGAGGGGCCGTTGGCGCAAATTGCAGCCACGCTTCTGTCAGTCTACCCCAGGGCAGCTGTGGCTATGAAAGTAGCTTACCACCACCAGGTGTGAATGAATGATGGGTTCCACATGTAAAGCGACTTTGGGTACTTAGAAAAGCGCTATATAAATCCGAGTTATTATTATTATTATTACTAGAGGACAGGACTTCCGGTTCAAAGCTTTAAACAGAAGGAACTACTTGTGGTCATTCACCGAGCTGCATCTGTAGTGACGGAACTCGTCTAAAAGATAGCACCACAGCATAAACAACATCACCATGTCAGCGAAGAAAAATCCAAAAATAATCCGCACCGTTTTGTAAGCTACAGGCTTCAAAGCGTAGTAAAAGTAGCAGCTTATTGTCCGGAATTTACGGTAACGATTATTATTTAATTAAAAAAAATATTTTTAAAATATTTTTTGGCGTTTAAAGTATACGTTCCATGTTCTTCAAATTCTAAATTAAAATTTCAACCGTTAAACATGGAAAACAAGGATGCCATTGTCACAAACTATTTTTGAACAATCATTTTAGGATGTATGTTTCCAATCAGAGTTACAATTGAATACCTTGTTTGATTTTGACAGCATTTGAGAGTATTATATTATATCCACTTTACTGGTCTTATCATTTCAACTGTATGGTTTGAAAATCAATAAATATATGTGTATTTACTGAACGATGAATGTCATTGATTTGACCAGATATAATTTGATTTAGATTACATTTTGTTTCTGAGATCCACTTAGATTTTTTAGGAACAATGTTAGGCCAATTCGATTTAAAGTTTTTGAACAACACAAACTGAGGGTTTGACCCAGATTGAAACCACAATTTGATTATGTGATGTCATCCGATTTAGAATCTATTTTTGCTTTTGAACAACCCGTTTTCAAGATTTGGTCCAATCCATTATCCAACAATCCAATCAGATTACCTTCGAACAACTTGATGAATGCAGACATTCCGGTGGTGTCCTTTCCGCTCTTAGTACACTTGAGTCTTTGTAAAGCTACAGACGCACAAAACTATGAAGATGGCTAAAATCCAGCATTAAGGCTAGATTTTGGACGACAAACTTCCAATACATAATTTTTGGTCCTCCAGAAATAATAATAAAACATGGCTACTTTCAGATTCAGTGGAAACACAGGGCTCGTTCCTAAAGCCTAAGCGAATATAGTGTACTTTAAATCAGGCTATGGAAGGTTAAGAGGGGTCAGCCATGTCTACGTTGGTAAATCTGACTCCCAGACAACTTTTGGGCTTTGAGCTCGGTGGCTAGCACGCTCGCGTCTCATGCCGGACGACCCAGGTTCGAGTTCAGTGCGGAACAGAAAAAAAGGGACTGAACCAGGCGGGTTGCATAAGGACGGATTACAAGTGCTCTCATCACCCCCCAGAATTTCAAATCTTTCCACCTCACTGGATTGGAACTTATTTTTATGAAAGCAGTCGCACTAAAACCGAGCCGACTTGGATGATTGTACATTAATTTCATACTCACCAGACTTTACAACGGCGTTCTTCAAAGAAACTATATCGAATGTGAATGAGCTCCTTTCAGAAGTGATTTGAACCCCTGTGCAATTATTCTTTCGACCTTGCATCCATCTCTCCTATGGGTCTGTTCTTCTGCATGGTTTTAGCCTTGGCTTCGATAAGTTGTCCTCCGATTAATGAGCGTAATGAGCTACACAAGCACAATCGTCTCTATGTTGTTTGGCGCCCGCCTTGTTATCCGCTTTTACTCTCTCTAATTCCTGCATCTTTTGTGATCGGGCGAGATCATTGACTCTGTGTCGCCATTGTCTTCTCCCAGACAGTCTTTCATCTGTATTACTTGGCCCTGGTCTCCAATGTTCTATAGGCTTTAGAATGCAATCACCCTCTTTCTAGAGTTAAGTAATAGCATTGGGACCAGCAGAAATTGAATCAGCCGCATGGTTTTGACCCTGTATCTCTCGCCTTCTCCCATCTACCGCTTGGATGTCTCTCTTTCATATCAGGTTAAAATATACTATTGACACTGTTGATAGATTTTGCTCAATTTGCACTGCCTTTTGATAATAACGTCGGCGTAGCGTTCCAGACTGCGCAGACAATAAATCATAAATACATTCTGTTGAAATGCTGGAATGTTGTTTTTCCCTATGGTGAAGCAAGTGTAGTCACAGTTTCACAACAGGATAAATAAAGCCAGAATTCAATAGGCGGGTGTCTTTGTCCAGCCTGGTTTTATGCCAGAGATTCTCTCATTACTCCTGATAAAAAGCAATATAGCTCAGAAATTACATGGAGAAATAGCTCTGTCAAAAAGTGATGTATCTGCAGCGAATAATCATAGGGGGTTATTGAATATTTTTAGATGGAGTTAATTACTTGACTAAAAAAAGCCTTAAATTGAAACTGGCTGAGAAGCTTCAGATCTTTCTCATTCACTCTCTGTCGCCGACGATTGGGGAAATTTATTTTTACGTCTGTGCTAGCTGCAAGATGCTTGACCTGACGCAATTGGATGCAACCGCAAGAGTCATCTGCGGTTTTGTAGGTTGCATCACGATTTGCGGAGTAAACACTTGACACGATGTTTTGCATGAATGTGCGTGTGTGGTGGCTGTGGCAAAATGGACAATGGCTGAAGAATGATCAACAGATATACTAAACAAGAATACCACACTGCATTTCACGTTTTTGAGTAACGTCTACGGCAGGCCTGGGCAATTATTTTGACTCGGGAGGCGTGGGGCAAATTTAGAGAAAAAAAACCTGTCTGGGAGCTGGTACAGTGGGGCAAAAAAGTATTTAGTCAGCCACCGATTGTGCAAGTTCTCCCACTTAAAATGATGACAGAGGTCTGTAATTTTCATCATAGGTACACTTTAACTGTGAGAGACAGAATGTGAAAAAAAATCCAGGAATTCACATTGTAGGAATTTTAAATAATTTATTTGTAAATTATGGTGGAAAATAAGTATTTGGTCACTTCAAACAAGGAAGATCTCTGGCTCTCACAGACCTGTAACTTCTTCTTTAAGAAGCTCTTCTGTCCTCCACTCGTTACCTGTAGTAATGGCACCTGTTTGAACTGGTTATCTGTATAAAAGACACCTGTCCACAGCCTCAAACAGTCAGACTCCAAACTGCACTATGGCCAAGACCAAAGAGCTGTCGAAGGACACCAGGAAAAGAATTGTAGACCTGCACCAGACTGTGAAGAGTGAATCTACAATAGGCAAGCAGCTTGGTGTGAAAAAATCAACTGTGGGAGCAATTATCAGAAAATGGAAGACATACAAGACCACTGATAATCTCCCTCGATCTGGGGCTCCACGCAAGATCTCATCCCGTGGGGTCAAAATGATCATGAGAACGGTGAGCAAAAATCCCAGAACCACACGGGGGGACCTGGTGAATGACCTGCAGAGAGCTGGGACCAAAGTAACAAAGGTTACCATCAGTGACACACTACGCCGACAGGGAATCAAATCCTGCAGTGCCAGACGCGTCCCCCTGCTTAAGCCAGTGCATGTCCAGGCCCGTCTGAAGTTCGGCATAGAGCACATGGATGATACAGCAGAGGATTGGGAGAATGTCATGTGGTCAGATGAAACCAAAATAGAACTTTTTGGTATAAACTCAACTCGTCGTGTTTGGAGGAAGAAGAATACTGAGTTGCATCCCAAGAACACCATACCTACTTTGAAGCATGGGGGTGGAAACATCATGCTTTGGGGCTGTTTTTCTGCTAAGGGGACAGGCCGACTGATCCGTGTTAAGGAAAGACTGAATGGGGCCATGTATCGTGAGATTTTGAGCCAAAACCTCCTTCCATCAGTGAGAGCTTTGAAGATGAAACATGGCTGGGTCTTCCAGCATGACAATGATACTAAATACACCGCCCGGGCAACGAACGAGTGGCTCCGTAAGAAGCATTTGAAAGTCCTGGAGTGGCCTAGCCAGTCTCCAGACCTCAACCCCATAGAAAATCTGTGGAGGGAGTTGAAAGTCTGTGTTGCTCGGCGACAGCCCCAAAACATCACTGCTCTCGAGAAGATCTGCATGGAGGAATGGGCCAAAATACCAGCTACTGTGTGTGCAAACCTGGTAAAGACCTATAGTAATCGTTTGACCTCTGTTATTGCCAACAAAAGTTATATGACAAAGTATTGAGTTTAATTTTTGTTATTGACCAAATACTTATTTTCCACCATAATTTACAAATAAATTCTTTAAAAATCCTACAATGTGAATTCCTGGATTTTTTTTTTCACATTCTGTCTCTCACAGTTGAAGTGTACCTATGATGAACATTACAGACCTCTGTCATCATTTTAAGTGGGAGAACTTGCACAATTGGTGGCTGACTAAATACTTTTTTGCCCCACTGTATATCTGATTTTTAGGACCACTAATACAAAACCTCCCAATAATGTCTGATTGAATGCTAAAAACGTTTTGACAGACCGCCTAAAAAAACGTTAACATTTTTTACTGAATGAAACAAGAATGTACATGAAAATAAGGAATGTGGGATTTACAATATTAACTATGAACGATAAAACATTGAATACTGACAACATATGACCGTCACACACCCTCTCAATCAACATATTTTACAATCAAGCAAAACGCAACACAAACAGCGAAATATGAACGCAAAAGGTAAAAAAAACACCTACAATCTGATACATCTGATATTTCACTAAGCTTTAGAACTTTATTGTAAAAATCTTCTTCCGCGTCTGTCCCTGACACCCGCATTTCAGGCTGACCTCTGTGGAAACGCTCCCCACCCACACTGCTTGGTGCCTCATCTGAGCTGCTGTGAATAACATAGTAACTAGTATATCATGCAAAAGCGCAGATTCCAACCATTGAAATACTTTGTATAGTTCAAGACTCACGGTCATTTGAAAACATCACTGCACACCATAATGGCAACTACAGTTTCGATGTTAAAGATCTAAAAACATTATTTAGGAATGTCCGGCGGGCCAGATTGAAAAGCTTAACGAGCCACGTGCGGCACCGGGCCTTAATTTGCCTAGGTCTGGTCTATGGTATGCAAGACTACTGTCATCCTTATGTGTCTAATTCCTAACTAAAACCTGCAGATTACACACAGTAATGACTTAATGGACGTCACCACTGAGACTTACTCAGGAAACACTTGTCAGCCGATTGACTACGCTTAAGATGGAAGGAACATTCAAAAGAGATTTGACACTATACCCTAAACCTTGTCTGGATAGAACAGTGGTTCTTAACCTTGTTGGAGGTACCGAACCCCACCAGTTTCATATGCACATTCACTGAACCCTTCTTTAGTGAAAAATAAAATGTTGTCTTTTTTCAAATTCAAGACAAAGTTATATGTTTTTGGTAACACTTTTGGATGGGGAACATATTCTAAGTAACAAAGACTTAATTTAGAGTTATTTGGTTAGGGTTAGGGTTAGAGGATTATAATAAGGCAATGCCGAATAAGGCATTAATAAGTACTTAATACTGACTAGTTAAGAGCCAATATGTTACTAATTTGCATGTTAATAAGCAACTAATTAATGGTGAATATGTTCCCCATACTAAATAGTTACTATGTTTTTTTTACTGGTGCACAAAATGAACCGTGCGTGAACATCACCTTGTTCAAAGAGCAAAACTATGGCGTCATATTAGTGCCAAAAATCCGAGCGTATAAAAACTGTTATCGCGCGCTGATTCTCCACTTCGTGAGCGCGCGTGCCACTCTTTTGCGCGCGCGTGGTGCCTTTTTGCGCGCGCGCGACGCCTTTCTGCGCGCGCACGGTGCCTTTCTGCGCGTGCGCCGTCTTGGTCTGTGCGCTCTCTGTGTAGTCCTGGCATCTCTCCTCGCGCTCTCATGTTTCTTTTTGGCACTTTGGGGGCGGGTATGCTTAGACGGCCCCTCCTTTCTGATTGGCTGTGAGCATTTTTCATATGACCAATCATTCTCCAGCGTAGCAACGTTGTAGCCATCTTACCTCGGACATCTAGCCTCAATCATTACATTGATGTCAATGGTACATGTACTAATTAAATGACCATAACTTGCTCGATTTTCGACCAATTTACAAACGGTTTGCCTTGTTACAAATCTTATTACATGTAGATATGACATAGGATGCTGTACCTGTTGAAATTACCTCTTTCGCTTTAAAAAAAAAAAGACTTAATTGTGCAACATAGTTGTGTAGGGTCAGTGTTAGTCAGTTCTCTGATTATTTTAAACTGTTTCAGAATACATTATTAAAAGCTATTTTTAACATTTTGAAAACAAAATTCAAAGATTATTTCATTAATTTTATGGCTGAATCAAAAGAAATTCCATAAATTAGAAAACAAATGTTCAAGAAGAAGTGAAAATATAAAATAATGTTATGGTTGGATGTTATTGCTGGTGGACCAGTTCTGGCTGAAAGATGTGATTATGGTGTTTGTTGTCTTATTATTTATTTGGGTCACATTTTGTATTACCCTGTATTGTGTTTATGTGGTATGAAATAACCTTCATCAGCGCGCGACATTTTTTTATCCACTTCTTCCTCCGTAAATCTTGATACATATTGACGATGACCCGCCCTGCTATACTTCTGATTGACTCTGAGCATTTTTCAGCATTTTTCGCCTGACCAATCAGAAAGAAGGGGCCGTCTAAGCATACCCGCCCCCAAAGTGCCAAAAAGAAACATTAGAAACAACAGCGCGAGGAGAGATGCCAGGAGTACACAGAGAGCGCACAGAACAAGACGGCGCGTGCGCAGAAAGGCGCCGTGCGCGCTCCGAAAGGCGTCACGCGCGCGCAGAAAGGCACCGCGCGCGGGCAAAAAGGCACCACGCGCGCACAGAAAGGCACCACGCGCGCGCAAAAGGGTGTCGCGCACGCGCCCGAAGTGGAGAATCAGCGCGCGATAACAGTTTTTATGCGCTCGGATTTTTGGCACTAATGTGACGCCATACAAAACCAACATGGGGCATAAACTCACAACAAATTACACACCTGCAAATCAGTCGGACTTCTGTTGTTGCCGTATCCGTAATACGCCGATAGGGAGAAGTTTTTATATACACGATGAGTCGGGTTGTCTTGACCTCCGCCGAACCCCTGAGCCCGACCGACTCACCGAACCCCTAGGGGTCCATCGAACCCAGGTTAAGAACCACTGGACTATCCATCCATCCATTTTCTACCGCTTATTCCCTTTTTGGGGTCGCGGGGGGCGCTGGAGCCTATCTCAGCTACAATCGGGCGGAAGGCGGGGTACACCCTGGACAAGTCGCCACCTCATCGCAGGGCCAACACAGATAGACAGACAACATTCACACTCACATCCACACACTAGGGCCAATTTAGTGTTGCCAATCAACTTATCCCCAGGTGCATGTCTTTGGAGGTGGGAGGAAGCCGGAGTACCCGGAGGGAACCCACGCAGTCACGGGGAGAACATGCAAACTCCACACAGAAAGATCCCGAGCCCGGGATTGAACCCAAGACTACTCAGGACCTTCGTATTGTGAGGCAGATGCACTAACCCCTCTTCCACCGTGAAGCCCCCACTGGACTAGAATAAAGTAAATTGTACAAGTACTTGATCTAGAAATGTATACAGTACTTAATATACAAATAACACGGTATATGGGGCGGTATAGCTCGGTTGGTAGAGCGGCCGTGCCAGCAGCTTGAGGGTTCCAGGTTCGATCCCCGCTTCCGCCATCCTAGTCACTGCCGTGTCCTTGGGCAAGACACTTTACCCACCTGCTCCCAGTGCCACCCACGCTGGTTTAAATGTAACTTAGATATTGGGTTTCACCATGTAAAAGCGCTTTGAGTCACTAGAGAAAAGCGCTATATACCGTATTTTCCGCACTATAAGGCGCACCGGATTATTAGCCGCACCTTCAATGAATTACATATTTCATAACTTTGTCCACCAATAAGCCGCCCCGGATTATAAGCCGCGCCTACGCTGCGCTAAAGGGAATGTCAAAAAAACAGTCAGATAGTTCAGTCAAACTTTAATAATATATTGAAAACCAGCGTTCTAACAACTCTGTCCCAAAATGTACGCAAATGTGCAATCACAAACATAGTAAAATTCAAAATGGTGTAGAGCAATAGCAACATAATGTTGCTCGAACGTTAATGTCACAACACACAAAATAAACATAGCGCTCACCTTCTGAAGTTATTCTTCATTCGTAAATCCTTCGAATTCTTCGTCTTCGGTGTCCGAATTGAAAAGTTGCGCAAGCGTGGGATCCAAAATGGCCGGTTCCGTCTCGTCGAAGTCATCGGAGTCAGTGTCGCTGTTGTTGTCCAGTAGTTCTGTGAATCCTGCCTTCCGGAAAGCTCGGACCACAGTTGTGACCGAAATATCTGCCCAGGCATTTACGATCCACTGGCAAATGTTGGCGTATGTCGTCCGGCGCTGTCTGCCCGTCTTAGTGAAGGTGTGTTCGCCTTCGGAGCTGTGTGAAAAAAGCCACCCGGCCTCTTCGCGTAAACTTCCCTTAACCACTCGCTCATCTTTTCTTCATCCATCCATCCCTTCGAGTTAGCTTTTATGATGACGCCGGCTGGAAAGGTCTCTTTTGGCAAGGTCTTCCTTTTGAATATCACCATGGGTGGAAGTTAGCATGGCAAGCTAGAACCACAGTGAAGGATGACTTCTCATTCCCTGTGGTGCGAATATTCACCGTACGTGCTCCCGTTCCACAGTGCGGTTCACAGGAATATCAGTTGCTGTGAAATACGGTAGTAATCCGTGTGCGGATGGAGAGATTGCGTCTTTTTATGAACCGGATCCTTGTCGCTTAGTAGGAGCCATTTTGTGGTCTTTACAGATGTAAACAGGAAATGAAACGTACGGTGATATCCGCGCGTTTTTTCTTCTTCTTCCGGGGGCGGGTGGTTGCTTACAGTAGAAGAAGAAGCGCTTCCTGTTCTATGGGGGCGGGTGCTTTCCTTGGCGGTTGCTTGCGTAGAAGAAGAAGCGCTTCCTGTTCTACCGGGAAAAAAGATGGCGGCTGTTTACCGAAGTTGCGAGATCAAAACTTTATGAAAATGAATCGTAATAAAGCGCACCGGGTTATAAGGCGCACTGTCAGCTTTTGAGAAAATTAGTGGTTTTTAGGTGCGCCTTATAGTGCGGAAAATACGGTAAATATAATTCACTTCACCTCACACTTCAACACACAAAGACATTGTGTAAATTATATTCAAGTAAACTTTTCAATTATTTATCTTTGATTTTTAAAGAAAAAAAAAGCCAAAACTTGATGTTAATAAAATAACAGTGTTGTGTTGGCTGGTGTAAAGTATTGACATCTAGCAGAAACCATTCTTGATGTGCAATCAATCCTCTCCCTGCTTCCCTTTTCTTCATGTTCTGTAAATATATGAGCGCTGTGAAATAATGCACCGCCACGTTTTATTTTTTATTTTTTCTTTCCTTCTGCGTTGGCGACAGAATTTAGATGACATTGTCATCGGTGCGCATGTTGAATCAATTGAAATCGCATATAGTGTCTATTGCGCCGCAGGCCAATATGACCGCGCCGGGCAAAGATATTTTGTCAACGAACGTGACGCGGTTGCCTTGCTCGACATTAAACACTCGGCGCCGCTTCTCCCCAAGAAACAATCTCACCCCAGGCTAAGTGGATCATTATGTGTGTGCGCATAGGCAGATACGGTATTAATAGCTGTATTCCATTTCATGTCAAGGACTCACATTATCTTGCCAAGAGCTGGTGTGCCTGCTGTTTGATGTATGGACATGAGGCTTATCACATATAATGCCAGATGAGGCCATTGTTGGGGTGACTGTGTTGATTTTGTAGCTCCAAGTTTGCCTTATCACTGGCGAGGTTCATGTTTGATGCTTGGAATGACGAATTGATTTTGGAAACGATACGATCAACTGCAGATTGCATACAATTTCTTCACATCCATTTGGTCATTTTTGCAGGGTCCTTGAGGGTGCATGGGAGTTTGCCCAACCAGTCTACATGTGCTTTGTGGACTTGGAGAAGGCATTGGACCGTGTCCCTCGGGAAGTCCTATGGGGAGTGCTCAGAGAGTATGGAGTTTCGGACTGTCTGATTGTGGCGGTCCGCTCCCTGTATGATCAGTGTCAGAGCTTGGTTCGCATTGCCGGCAGTAAGTCGGACACGTTTCCGGTGAGGGTTGGACTCCGCCAAGGCTGCCTTTTGTCACCGATTCTGTTCATAACTTTTATGGACGGAATTTCTAGGCGCAGTCAAGGCGTTGAGGGGATCCGGTTTGGTGGCTGCAGGATTAGGTCTCTGCTTTTTGCAGATGATTTGGTCCTGATGGCTTCATCTGGCCAGGATCTTCAGCTCTCACTGGATCGGTTCGCAGCCGAGTGTGAAGCGACTGGGATGAGAATCAGCACCTCCAAGTCCGAGTCCATGGTTCTCGCCCGGAAAAGGGTGGAGTGCCATCTCCGGGTTGGGGAGGAGATCTTGCCCCAAGTGGAGGAGTTCAAGTACCTCGGAGTCTTGTTCACGAGTGAGGGAAGAGTGGATCGTGAGATCGACAGGCGGATCGGTGCGGCGTCTTCAGTAATGCGGACGCTGTATCGATCCGTTGTGGTGAAGAAGGAGCTGAGCCGGAAGGCAAAGCTCTCAATTTACCGGTCGATCTACGTTCCCATCCTCACCTATGGTCATGAGCTTTGGGTTATGACCGAAAGGACAAGATCACGGGTACAAGCGGCCGAAATGAGTTTCCTCCGCCGGGTGGCGGGGCTCTCCCTTAGAGATAGGGTGAGAAGCTCTGCCATCCGGGGGGAGCTCAAAGTAAAGCCGCTGCTCCTCCACATCAAGAGGAGCCAGATGAGGTGGTTCGGGCATCTGGTCAGGATGCCACCTGAGCGCCTCCCTAAGGAGGTGTTTAGGGCATGTCTGACCGGTAGGAGGCCACGAGGAAGACCCAGGACACGTTGGGAAGACTATGTCTCCCGGCTGGCCTGGGAACGCCTCGGGATCCCCCGGGAGGAGCTGGACGAAGTGGCTGGGGAGAGGGAAGTCTGGGCTTCCCTGCTTAGGCTGCTGCCCCCGCGACCCGACCTCGGATAAGCGGATGGATGGATGGATGGATGGATGGATGGATGGATGGCATTTGGTAATTTTCTATACGGATTAATGTCAAGGGTGAGCTAGACTGGATTACCTGGAGAAATGTTTGCATTTTGCTCCCTGAACCATCCACTGTACTGAAAATTAGTCAAACGGTCAGGTGCCATTTCATGCAAATTTAACCAATTTCCACATATTCTGTGCAAACTCCTTGATTTGTCCGAACCCGGCAATTTCCATTCATTGTGACCAATCATCGTAATTTTTGCCAGTTGAATTTGTCTCTGGGCAGCCTTCAAACGCGCATGCCAACTGTCTCTCAAATGTTTGTTTTTTCTTGTGTAGACTAACCAGGAGCAGCAATGAGTAAGAATATCTCAGCTCTTTTTTGGCTATTAAAAACCTCCCCCCAGGTTCTATGATTGTCTAAATAACGTGAGGTGAATAGAATTGGAGATTAACAATTTATTCTACAAAAAAGAATATGTACAAATAATTGTGATACCAGCGCTGGAGAGAGAGAACTGAGCTATCCAAAAGTTGGTGCCATCTCCAAAATGGTAGCCCGTTTCCAATGCTTTTTGTTCACCGAAACTGATATATAACCCACACCTCCTTCTTCACTCTCTCTCCAGGCTGGTACCCCATGACACCATTGATAATAATAATACCGTAAATTTCGGACTTTTAGTTACTACTACTTTTCCTGCGCTTTGCACCCTGCGGTTTAATTAATGGTGTGTCTAATTTATGGATTTTTCTTCACTGACAGCTGTAATGCAAAAAGTGGAGAAAAAGAACAAGTGCAGTGCTGCATTGCCCTTCTGTTTGGACGAGAGCTTTCAAACGGAAGTACAGCTGCCGTTCAGTCTTTTCGCTGTCCATAGCGTTTTTACTGGTATTAATTAATCATTAATCACTCCATGCAACGTTTTTAAGTTTTACAGTATAACTAAATAATTCTTACTTACTAAACCGTCTCGTACCTGCCAACTACTCCGGTTTTCCCGTAATTCGTACGGTTTTCATCACTGCAACCGGGTTACGGTTGCAGTGATAACAAATACGGTTTTTCATTAATTTAAAAAAAAAAAAGGGTGAAAACTACGCGAATTGCACCTTGTGCAGACAAGATTTTTCGATCGGACACGGAGGAATTAGCGATGTAAAAGACCACGTTGGGACAAAAAAACACAAGTCTAATGCCGTTGCTAGCGATACAAGTGGAAAACTTTCAACGTTTTTCGTCGCCCAAACACATTCTTTGGATGTGATAAATGCCGAAGTTTTATTTACGGAGGCAATAATTGAGCATGGACTTCCAATCGCACTGGCTGATCACATGGGACAGTTAAATGTTTGTAATGCAACCTTTAAAAATCATTACGCGGTGATCGCGGTCCCAAAAATAAACTTTTCTTGCATGATAATGTCCAGAAAAACTCGCTTTATATTACTATAGAGTCCTTTTAACGAATGAGTTTGATGGTTTATCACAAACCTTAAATGAAAGAAGTCCTTTATTCTCCTGCACCATGCATGCACTTTGGCCTTGCTTCGTGTTTGGTGCGCAATTGTACTGTTAAAAGTGTTTATACTATTTATGCTTTCAAGTCCAAGTTGAAGAAATCTTGTTAAATGTTGACAGCATAACTACCAAAATTCAGAAGTATGTCCTTAATATTTTTGCAGTGCTATTTCTGTTGAAAAGTTCAAATGATTACATTAGAGATGTGATGTGCCACTTTTCAAGTGTCTGATGGCTTAAATTAATTTTCATTAATTTTTCATATTTTGAATTCTTTTGAAAGGCTTACAAAAAAACTACATTTGAATTGTAATTCCATGCTATTGACAGGACTATTAATTTTAATGAAGTTAGCTTACCATGTTTACAGTATGATAATTGTGATAGAAATGTGAATTTTAAGCACAGAATATTTTTTACAATTGAACAAGGCAGTAGATTATATAAGCTTGGACAGAAAGTTAATAATGACACCAATTTTTTTTTTAATGGAATTGTTTAGTACTGTTTTACCATTTGTTTACTGTAAAAAGTGTTTAGACTGTTTATACTTTCAATTAACAAATTGAAGTCTTGTGAAAGGTTGACAGGATAACTGGCATTAACTGTCAAAATAATTTCAAACTATTGAAGTTAGCTTACAGAATAAACATGTCAATCAACCCATATGATTTTTGCTGTAATATTTTTGTTTTGAAAAGTCACTGTGACTGATAGAAAAGTGATGGTTTTAGCAACATTTTAACCTGTCTGAATGCTAATAATCATTTTGCGTCGGGGGGCGAAGCCCTGAACCCTCCACCAGGACTTTGTCCTGGACCTACCTGGACCCTGGCTACTAGGTTTTCTGATTTCAAAAGTTGGCAGGTATGCCGTCTTGTGTGATGTCTATAGGAGTACTTACATGCATATTTGTCTGTCATATCGTAATGTAATGAAGCTAGCGTCATTAGCATAAGCTAATATGCTAACACGTTTACAAGTGTCTGTGTTAGTATTGTTAATGACATGCTTTTTGTTTCGTCTCAATTCCTTAAAGTCACCAGGACGTCACCGTGGAGTTATTGAGTCTGATTAGCTGATTGGAGAGCTAGCGTCCGTAGATAGTGGGTCCATGACGATGACTTCTGTTTTGTTTGATCAGCTATTTTACTGCCGTGTTACAGACACCGTTTGGAAACAATTAAGGTACCGTACTTTTCGGACTATAAGTCGCAGTTTTTTTCATAGTTTGGCCGGGCTCCAGTGCGACTTATGTGTTTTTTTCCTTTTTTATTATGCATTTTCGGCAGGTGCGACTTATACTCCGAAAAATACAGTATGTATAAAAACATTTCCAGAATATTTCTGTGTAAATAACTAATTTCACAACGTATATATATCTGCGGCTTATAGTCCGATGTGGCTAATATATGGAACAAAAGTTTTCTTCTAAAATTTCGGGGGTGCGGCTTAAACGAATACCATTGCGCTCTATAGTCCGGAAAATATGACATATGTGTGTGAGAGTGCAAACAGGGTGAGCTCATCATGTGTGTATCTCCTCTAGCAAAACCAAGGCCAAACTCGTGATTTCTAAGGCATTCGTAGTCTGCCAAAAGCAGGGGAAATATTCTTCTAACATGCCCAAACGGCGAGTGTCAATTTTAGCAGCAGTTTTTTTAATTTAGTTTAAGTCATAGTCTATTGACGAAAATGTATTTTAGTTTTCGTCCAATTTTTGTCATCGTAAGTGATTTCGTTTTACTCCGGTTTTAGGCGACGGTATTTGACAACGTTTTAGTCAGTTAAAAATTATAGTAAATTTAGTCAACTGAAATATAGATAATACAATGATCTTTAAAGTTTCCTGGAAAGCACTTTTTTTTTTTAACTCACTGCAAAGCATTTGTTTAAGACAAAAGTAGCATGAAATCATGGTCAAAAATGTATTTATGTATCAAATTGTGTATTCAGTGTTCTTTCGAATGCCTCATCTTTAACCATTTTGTCATAAATTGCTGTAAAGTCACATAAAGTTGATATACAAAATAATTCAAAATATACACTACCGTTCAAAAGTTTGGGGTCACATTGAAATGTCCTTATTTTTGAAGGAAAAGCACTGTACTTTTCAATGAAGATAACTTTAAACTAGTCTTAACTTCAAAGAAATACACTCTATACATTACTAATGTGGTAAATGACTATTCTAGCTGTAAATGTCTGGTTTTTGGTGCAATATCTACATAGGTGTATAGAGGCCCATTTCCAGCAACTATCACTCCAGTGTTCTAATGGTACAATGTGTTTGCGCATTGGCTCAGAAGGCTAATTGATGATTAGAAAACCCTTGTGCAATCATGTTCACACATCTGAAAACAGTTTAGCTCTTTACAGAAGCTACAAAACTGACCTTCCTTTGAGCAGATTGAGTTTCTGGAGCATCACATTTGTGGGGTCAATTAAACGCTCAAAATGGCCAGAAAAAGAGAACTTTCCTCTGAAACTCGACAGTCTATTCTTGTTCTTAGAAATGAAGGCCATTCCATGCGAGAAATTGCTAAGAAATTGAAGATTTCCTACAACGGTGTGTACTACTCCCTATGAGAAGGTGTGTCCAAACTTTTGGCCTGTACTGTATGTTTATATATATTATTCAATGTAAAGTACTAAAACTGAGGAGGAAAATGTTTCATCACTCCTCAACAAAACTTCTGGAGCTGTTGTTTCTTCATGCTGTTAACTATCTGCCTAGTTGCACATGCTGAAAACAAGTAGAGAGGGCAGAATGATGAATTTATTGACAGTGTAGTGTGAAAGCCAATGTGTTTACTTTGTAATTAAATAAAAGGAGTCTCAAGAGGCACTTTCTGACGAAACATCCACGTTTCGATGTCCGACCCATAAGCCCCTGGGCTCTTGAAACTGCGGCCATTCATAATGTCATTGAATAGCCCTGGTCTAGGGCTATTCTAGCCCTGAGTGTACCTTTGCACACCTTGTTATTAGTATGAACATATTACTTTTTTTCCCCCATTAAGTTACGTCTTTTTACCTTTTTTTTTTTTTGCATTTTATAGTTTCCCTAAAATGTCAGAATGCTTCAAATGGCCCCTGGGACACACTTGGAACCCCCCCTGCTTTACACCTTCCTCTCTCGACCTCACATCATCCTCAGCTGCGTATGCCCCTCGTGGTGTCCTGCCGTGTTGCCGTGCTTCACGTTGTCTTGAGTCATCGTGTTCGCGACGTCCCGGCTTGCCAGGTTGACTCGCCTCTCGCAACGACAGCTGGGACGACGCCACCTCTGGAAAATGTTCATCTCTCATTAACAGTGGCGTCGTCGCACTAACGGTCCCGACGCTGGCCGGCGCGAGTGTTACTGCGAGGCGCGGGGAACGTGCGCGTTTCACAAGCGGCTAACGTGTGGCTCATTTCAAAGTGTTAGGCTTTTTTTTTTTTTTTCCCCCAGATTGTAACATGTTTCGGATCTTTTTCCCAGATAGAAAGTCATTCCATTAATTGGATTAATCCTGCAGCGCCACAGTAAATTCTAAGTAATGACTGCACCACTTGCTTTAATCTTATGGATGGTGAAATCCTGTTTGAACAATGTGATGCTCTCTGATGGTTTGTGATTCATTTAAAGCAACAGCAGGCTTTTTTCCTATTACACACACACACACACACACACACACACACACACACACACACACACACACACAATACACCTACCGCACATTCTTTTTATGATTACATCCGGCTAAATTAGGTCCTTTATCATCCGACATCACATTACCTTGTGGCCCATAGTCGTAGAGGGCAGATGGCAGCACCGCTTGTGAGTCTTGTGTCTGTGCTTGTCTGTGCCGGCGCTCAGGTCTCTCGAGGTGTGACCCGGCTCAGCATGCCAAGCTGTGCCAAGTGCGCACAGCTGGCAGCGACCAAGCAGTTGGTCTCACTGGACATGTCCCCCATGTCCCCCCCCGCCACTGCGCCAGGACAAACAGGAAATGAGTCCTGGGGCCTGGTAGGAGAGCGCGGCCAAAAGCAGTGCGAGAGTGGAAGAGGACAGCTTGGAGAGATGAGATAATGGGAAGGAACATGATTTCACACACGGTTAGAGACTTGCTAAGGAATCAGGAAATAATGCTGTTGATTTTTGGAGGTGCGTCTCTCAAGACTCGATGAAGCGCCTGCTTCCTCAAATTTCCTTGTTTACAATTGGTTCAGCGTTCAGAGAGAGACGCGCACGGATCATGTCCCCAAAAGGGAATGCGGTCTACTCCGTCGTGTATCCAAAGTCAGCCACAAAGCGAATCCTACCGCCTTGGATTGTTACACTGTTGAGCAGTGTTTCTTCAATCAATCAATCAATCAATGTTTATTTATATAGCCCTAAATCACAAGTGTCTCAAAGGGCTGCACAAGCCACAACGACATCCTCGGTACAAAGCCCACATACGGGCAAGGAAAAACTCACCCCAGTGGGACGTCGATGTGAATGACTATGAGAAACCTTGGAGAGGACCGCATATGTGGGTAACCCCCCCCCCCCTCTAGGGGAGACCGAAAGCAATGGATGTCGAGTGGGTCTGACATAATATTGTGAGAGTCCAGTCCATAGTGGATCCAACATAATAGTAAGAGTCCAGTCCATAGTGGGGCCAGCAGGACACCATCCCGAGCGGAGACGGGTCAGCAGCGTAGAGATGTTCCCAGCCGATGCACAGGCGAGCGGTCCACCCCGGGTCCCGACTCTGGACAGCCAGCACTTCATCCATGGCCACCGGACCTGTGCCCCCCCCCCTCAAGGAAAAGGGGAGCAGAGGAGAAAAGAAAAGAAACGGCAGATCAACTGGTCTAACAGGGGGGCTATTTAAAGGCTAGAGTATACAAATGAGTTTTAAGATGGGACTTAAATGCTTCTACTGAGGTAGCATCTCTAATTGTTACCGGGAGGGCATTCCATAGTACTGGAGCCCGAATAGAAAACGCTCTATAGCCCGCAGACTTTTTTTGGGCTCTGGGAATCACTAATAAGCCGGAGTTCTTTGAACGCAGATTTCTTGCCGGGACATATGGTACAATGCAATCGACAAGATAGGACGGAGCTAGACCGTGTAGTATTTTATACGTAAGTAGTAAAACCTTAAAGTCACATCTTAAGTGCACAGGAAGCCAGTGCAGGTGAGCCAGTATAGGCGTAATATGATCAAACTTTCTTGTTCTTGTCAAAAGTCTAGCAGCCGCATTTTGTACCAACTGTAATCTTTTAATGCTAGACATAGGGAGACCCGAAAATAATACGTTACAGTAGTCGAGACGAGACGTAACGAACGCATGAATAATGATCTCAGCGTCGCTAGTGGATAAAATACAACGAATTTTAGTGATATTACGGAGATGAAAGAAGGCCGTTTTAGTAACACTCTTAATGTTTCTCAAAGTGCAATTGCAAGAAATTTAAGGATTTCAACATCTACGGTCCATAATATCATCAAAAGGTTCAGAGAATCTGGAGAAATCACTCCACGTAAGCGGCATGGCCGGAAACCAACATTGAATGACAGTGACCTCCGATCCCTCAGACGGCACTGTATATATATATATATATATATATATATATATATATATATATATATATATATATATATATATATATATACACTACCGTTCAAAAGTTTGGGGTCACCCAAACAATTTTGTGTTTTCCATGAAAAGTCACACTTATTCACCACCATACGTTGTGAAATGAATAGAAAATAGAGTCAAGACATTGACAAGGTTAGAAATAATGATTTGTATTTGAAAAAAGATTGTTTTTACATCAAACTTTGCTTTCGTCAAAGAATCCTCCATTTGCAGCAATTACAGCATTGCAGACCTTTGGCATTCTAGCTGTTAATTTGTTGAGGTAATCTGGAGAAATTGCACCCCACGCTTCTAGAAGCAGCTCCCACAAGTTGGATTGGTTGGATGGGCACTTCTTGCGTACCATACGGTCAAGCTGCTCCCACAACAGCTCAATGGGGTTCAGATCTGGTGACTGCGCTGGCCACTCCATTACCGATAGAATACCAGCTGCCTGCTTCTTCTCTAAATAGTTCTTGCACAATTTGGAGGTGTGTTTTGGGGTCATTGTCCTGTTGTAGGATGAAATTGGCTCCAATCAAGCGCTGTCCACTGGGTATGGAATGGCGTTGCAAAATGGAGTGATAGCCTTCCTTATTCAGAATCCCTTTTACCCTGTACAAATCTCCCACCTTACCAGCACCAAAGCAACCCCAGACCATCACATGACCTCCACCATGCTTAACAGATGGCGTCAGGCATTCTTCCAGCATCTTTTCAGTTGTTCTGTGTCTCACAAACCTTCTTCTTTGTGATCCAAACACCTCAAACTTGGATTCATCCGTCCACAACACTTTTTTCCAGTCTTCCTCTGTCCAATGTCTGTGTTCTTTTGCCCATCTTAATCTTTTTCTTTTATTGGCCAGTCTCAGATATGGCTTTTTTTTTGCCACTCAGCCATGAAGCCCGGAATCCCGCAGCCGCCTCTTCACTGTAGATGTTGACACTGGTGTTTTGCGGGTACTATTTAATGAAGATGCCAGTTAGGGACCTGTGAGGCGTCTGTTTCTCAAACTAGAGACTCTAATGTACTTATCTTCTTGCTCAGTTGTGCAACGCGGCCTCCCACTTCTTTTTCTACTCTGGTTAGAGCCTGTTTGTGCTGTCCTCTGAAGGGAGTAGTACGCACCGTTGTAGGAAATCTTCAATTTCTTAGCAATTTCTCGCATGGAATAGCCTTCATTTCTAAGAACAAGAATAGACTGTCGAGTTTCAGATGAAAGTTCACTTTTTCTGGCCATTTTGAGCGTTTAATTGACCCCACAAATGTGGTGGTCCAGAAACTCAATCTGCTCAAAGGAAGGTCAGTTTTGTAGCTTCTGTCCCGAGCTAAACTGTTTTCAGATGTGTGAACATGATTGCACAAGGGTTTTCTAATCATCCATTAGCCTTCTGAGCCAATGAGCAAACACATTGTACCATTAGAACACTGGAGTGATAGTTGCTGGAAATGGGCTTCTAGACACCTATGTAGATATTGCACCAAAAACCAGACATTTGCAGCTAGAATAGTCATTTACCATATTAGCAATGTATAGAGTGTTTTTCTTTAAAGTTAAGACTGGTTTAAAGTTATCTTCATTGAAAAGTACAGTGCTTTTCCTTCAAAAATAAGGACATTTCAATGTGACCCCAAACTTTTGAACGGTAGTGTATATATATACATTTGCTTTACTATCATATATTTATTCGGGTCTATCAGTACAACGTCCTCACAGTTCGAATCAAATGGGTCATGAAAAGTAAAGTCAGCCACTCATTGTGACATCATCAAACACTGGAGCAACAAAGCTTGACATGCTTTCATCCTTTCAGCCTCATCAGGTGCGAGTCCACCTGCTTGTGAAATTAACTAATGACCTCAATTTGACTGTTTTGCTCGCGTTCGCTCCAGCATCGGCTTCCGCCGTCGGTCACAGGGGGCACTGTTGCGTCGTGTTCCACGCAGCAGAATAACTCCCGACTTCTCTCTTTTCCTGGCGTGTCCTTGCTGGTGTCATGAGCTATGTGCCCAACTGCAGGGCAACCGCTCCTCTTTTTGCTAGCCATCCCTTCTAATCTGCTGCCGTCAAGATCCACATTTGGAGCTCAGTCCCCACTGCAAGACATAAGCCACCACACGGTCTTGGGATGTGCTGATATTCGGGGTGTCTTGATGCAGCGTAGCAAAGGGATTTCATTTCCCCCCTCGTCGAAATCGAAACAAAACCTTTTTGCAATTTAGGCTATTTCCAATTTATCTTGAGAAAACCCACACCATGCATGTGCAGTGGACTTGTTAGTGGCTTTGTAGTTGTGCTGCTGCCAGCTCCCTGTCTGTCTTCCTGTCAGACCGAGCATGCCCATTACAACCCTGTCAACATTCTACCCAGGTTGCCAAGGATACCATGCGGAGCTGCAAGGCCCTGTGTTGTGCACACATATGTGGCTCATAGCATCCGCCGGAGAAGACGGCGACGCATGCATAAACACACGTACTTCTCTCTCTGTCCGGCCTCCGTCCTGCCTTCTTGTCGTCTCTCTTGATCATCGGTAATCAGTCTTGTCTCGTCTCCTCGCCGCTGGCTGTCAGCGGCACGTCAGAATTCTGTCAAAGCCCCACGCCGTCCGTCACAGGCCGTTGCCGTTAATGACATCTGATGCCGCCCGTTGCCGGAGTCACCCACTGGAGATGGCTGGGGACTCCGTATGCTTCAATATTCGGTGCGGCTAAACCTATAAAAAGTGTGTCTTTTCAAACCATTACCTCATTTATTCATATACCGTATTTTCCGCACCATAAGGCGCCCTGGGTTAAAAGCCGCGCCTTCAATGAACGGCATATTTCAAAACTTTGTCCACCTATAAGCCGCCCGGTGTTGTAAGCCGCATCTAACTGCGCTAAAGGAATGTCAAAAAAACAGTCAGATAGGTCAGTCAAACTTTAAGAATACCGTATTTTCCGCACTATAAGCCGCCCCGGGTTATTAGCCGCACCTTCAATGAATGGCATATTTCAAAACTTTGTCCACCTATAAGCCGCCCCGGACTATAAGCCGCGCCTACGCTGCACTAAAGGGAATGTCAAAAAAACAGTCAGATAGGTCAGTCAAACTTTAATAATATATTAAAAACCAGCGTTCTAACAACTCTGTTCACTCCCAAAATGTACGCAAATGTGCAATCACAAACATAGTAAAATTCAAAATAGTGCAGAGCAATAGCAACATAATGTTGCTCGAACGTTAATGTCACAACACACAAAATAAACATAGCGCTCACTTTCTGAAGTTATTCTTCATTCGTAAATCCTTCGTCTTCGGTGTCCGAAGTGAAAAGTTGGGCAAATGTGAGATCCAAAATGGCCGGTTCCGTCTCGTCGAAGTCATCGGAGTCAGTGTCACTGTTATCCAGCAGTTCTGTGAATCCTGCCTTCCGGAAAGCTCGGACCACAGTTGTGACCGAAATATCTGCCCAGGCATTTACGATCCACTGGCAGATGTTGGCGTCGTCTGGCGCTGTCTCCCTGTCTTAGTGAATGTGTGTTCGCCTTCTGTCATCCATTGTTCCCACGCAGTTAGCAGTCTAGCTTCGAATGCCCTGTTGACACCAATATCTAGCGGCTGGAGGTCTTTTGTCAATCCACCCGGAATGACGGCGAGTATTGAATTAAGCGCGTAAGCGTGTCTCTTAATGTGATGTTATGAGCTAGCAAATATAACAACTACACTACCCAGCATGCAACGATAGTTACGAGCATGTGCGGTAGCCCTGAGAAGCGTTGTTGTATGCTGAGAGTTAGAATGTGGTTATGAAAACGCTGTGAGTAAACGTTGAGAACTCAGTTAACACGCCTCGTCTGCATTATTTATAATTAGACAGACAACACACTTAATAGGAGCCATTTTGGGGTCTTTACATAAACACACAAATGGAAATGAAACGTCACATATCCCAGCATGCACCGCGCGCTTCTTCTTCTTCCGGGGGCGGGTGGTTGCTTACAGTACAAGAAGAAGCGCTTCCTGTTCTATGGGGGCGGGTGCTTACCTTGGCGGTTGCTTGCGTAGAAGAAGAAGCGCTTCCTGCTCTACCGGGAAAAAAGATGGCGGCTGTTTACCGAAGTTGCGAGAACGAAACTTTATGAAAATGAATCTTAATATTTATCCATATATAAAGCGCACCGGGTTAAAAGCCGCACTGTCAGCTTTTGAGTAAATTTGTGGTTTTTAGGTGCGGCTAATGGTGCGGAAAATACGGTATATTAAAAACCAGCGTTCTAACAACTCTGTTCACTCCCAAAATGTACGCAAATGTGCAATCACAAACATACGTATATCAACATGGACAGAGCTGCGTGAAAAAAGCCACCCGGCCTCTTCGCGTAAACTTAAACTTACCTTAACCACTCGCTCATCTTTTCTTCATCCATCCCTTCGAGTTAGCTTTTATGATGACGCCGGCTGGAAAGGTCTCTTTTGGCAAGGTCTTCCTTTTGAATATCACCATGGGTGGAAGTTTCTGGCCATTAGCATGGCAAGCTAGAACCACAGTGAAGGATGACTTCTCATTCCCTGTGGTGCGAATATTCACCGTACGTGCTCCCGTTGTATCCACAGTGCGGTTCACAGGAATATCAGTTGCTGTGAAATAGTAATCCGTGTGCGGATGGAGAGATTGCGTCTTTTCATGAACCGGATCCTTGTCGCTTTGTAGGAGCCATTTTGTGGTCTTTACAGATGCAAACACACAAAGGAAATGAAACGTACGGTGATATCCGCGCGCTTTTTCTTCTTCTACGCGGGCGGGTGGTTGCTTACAGTAGAAGAAGAAGCGCTTCCTGTTCTATGGGGGCGGGTGCTTACCTTGGCGGTTGCTTGCGTAGAAGAAGAAGCGCTTCCTGTTCTACCGGGAAAAAAGATGGCGGCTGTTTACCGAAGTTGCGAGACCGAAACTTTATGAAAATGAATCTTAATATTTATCCATATATAAAGCGCACCGGGTTAAAAGCCGCACTGTCAGCTTTTGAGTAAATTTGTGGTTTTTAGGTGCGGCTAATAGTGCGGAAAATACGGTACCCTAATTTGGCCCTTCCTGTCTCAGCAGCTAAGCAGCCATTTTTCCTTTCTTGTGGCATACAATGGAGACCCTGCTGAGCATGTAAACCTGATTTTCTAACTGCCTCTCTTCCTTATCCTCAGCTTCTCATTTCACTGTTCTCATTCTCTCTCTCTCTCCCCTCCTCTAGAGGAAGAAGTGGAAAACTTTGACGTGTCCAGTCTCCAGGAAGAGGCTCTGAGGAACATCGAAGCTGACAGCTTCTGGTGCATGAGCAAGCTGCTGGACGGCATCCAGGTAAGTCGTTGTGTGTTCAAAAGATAAGGGTGGGGGGCGGGGTATTACTCTCGCACACACTTTCATACTTTAACACCAATTTACTGTACATGCTGAATCTCCACACTGTGTCCACCTACATGGTGCCCCTGGGTAAGATCTTCTACTGTCTATTGATACTGTGGGAGTGGGCGGGAAGCTGCTGGGCTTTTCACACTCATTGGCAATCTTTCTCCTATCCCTGGAATGGATACTCTTTAGAGCTCATGCTAAAATGTGCCTGCAACTTAAAAATGTCACACCTGGTATTCAAACCTTAAACAATGAAGAGAATGATATGTTCAGTCATGTATTTGTTTGTGTAACTTTTCTACTCCTGAACCGCTGCACATAACAGGGTGAACTTTTGTCAAATAATGCTGTGATGTCTGTGCTGACATATACTGTTATTGAATACCGAAATCTAACCCCTAAGTCCGACTGACTTGAAATTTCTCCTGTAGCTTAATGTACTCTAAACTGTGTACACTGCAATTTTAGGGTGTTTGGCACACATTTGTAGGGGACAGAAAAGCACACGTGTGCAAAGTTTGAGCAATATTGGCACAGAAACATGGTTGCCATTGGGGCAGGGACCTAGACAAATGGGCGATGACTTATGGGCTATTTAGTTGCTAAAGATCGTGAACATTTTGCGGATATCTGCACGTATGTTGGGATGTCTTTGTACAAAAAATAAAAAAAATAATAACATATATATACAGGTAAAAGCCAGTAAATTAGAATATTTTGAAAAACTTGATTTATTTCAGTAATTGCATTCAAAAGGTGTAACTTGTACATTATATTTATTCATTGCACACAGACTGATGCATTCAAATGTTTATTTCATTTAATTTTGATGATTTGAAGTGGCAACAAATGAAAATCCAAAATTCCGTGTGTCACAAAATTAGAATATTACTTAAGGCTAATACAAAAAAGGGATTTTTAGAAATGTTGGCCAACTGAAAAGTATGAAAATGAAAAATATGAGCATGTACAATACTCAATACTTGGTTGGAGCTCCTTTTGCCTCAATTACTGCGTTAATGCGGCGTGGCATGGAGTCGATGAGTTTCTGGCACTGCTCAGGTGTTATGAGAGCCCAGGTTGCTCTGATAGTGGCCTTCAACTCTTCTGCGTTTTTGGGTCTGGCATTCTGCATCTTCCTTTTCACAATACCCCACAGATTTTCTATGGGGCTAAGGTCAGGGGAGTTGGCGGGCCAATTTAGAACAGAAATACCATGGTCCGTAAACCAGGCACGGGTAGATTTTGCGCTGTGTGCAGGCGCCAAGTCCTGTTGGAACTTGAAATCTCCATCTCCATAGAGCAGGTCAGCAACAGGAAGCATGAAGTGCTCTAAAACTTGCTGGTAGACGGCTGCGTTGACCCTGGATCTCAGGAAACAGAGTGGACCGACACCAGCTGGACTGCTGCTGAGTGGTCCAAAGTCATGTTTTCTGACGAAAGCAAATTTTGCATTTCCTTTGGAAATCGAGGTCCCAGAGTCTGGAGGAAGACAGGAGAGGCACAGGATCCACGTTGCCTGAAGTCTAGTGTAAAGTTTCCACCATCAGTGATGGTTTGGGGTGCCATGTCATCTGCTGGTGTCGGTCCACTCTGTTTCCTGAGATCCAGGGTCAACGCAGCCGTCTACCAGCAAGTTTTAGAGCACTTCATGCTTCCTGCTGCTGACCTGCTCTATGGAGATGGAGATTTCAAGTTCCAACAGGACTTGGCGCCTGCACACAGCGCAAAATCTACCCGTGCCTGGTTTACGGACCATGGTATTTCTGTTCTAAATTGGCCCACCAACTCCCCTGACCTTAGCCCCATAGAAAATCTGTGGGGTATTGTGAAAAGGAAGATGCAGAATGCCAGACCCAAAAACGCAGTAGAGTTGAAGGCCACTATCAGAGCAACCTGGGCTCTCATAACACCTGAGCAGTGCCAGAAACTCATCGACTCCATGCCACGCCGCATTAACGCAGTAATTGAGGCAAAAGGAGCTCCAACCAAGTATTGAGTATTGTACATGCTCATATTTTTCATTTTCATACTTTTCAGTTGGCCAACATTTCTAAAAATCCCTTTTTTGTATTAGCCTTAAGTAATATTCTAATTTTGTGACACACGGAATTTTGGATTTTCATTTGTTGCCACTTCAAATCATCAAAATTAAATGAAATAAACATTTGAATGCATCAGTCTGTGTGCAATGAATAAATATAATGTACAAGTTACACCTTTTGAATGCAATTACTGAAATAAATCAAGTTTTTCAAAATATTCTAATTTACTGGCTTTTACCTGTATATATATATATATTTATATTTAATATATAAATGTTTTAATGTATGTGTACCGTATTTTTCGGATTATAAGTCTCGGTTTTTTTCATAGTTTGGCCGGGGGTGCGACATATACTCCGGAGCGACTTATATGTGAAATTATTAACACATTACAGTGTTTCCCACACATTCATTTATTTGTGGCGGCCCGCCACGAAAGAATTACGTCCGCCACAAATGGATTTTTCGGCTTTTGACTCGCTCGACCGCTCATAAAAGCAATGGGACTCTTGTCTGTGAATGTACCTTGTAGTTACAACTCCGGTGCAGTAGGTGGCGGTAGCCTACTATGCATTGTAACTCCGCCAATAGCACTTAATTCACCTGGTGGGCCAGAAGAAGAAGAAGAAGACGGCGGAGTAAAAGAACGGACCGACCGGATCAAAATACGAGGGTAATATAGGTTGTAGGTGGATAAGTTATAGCTGCATCGCTCGCGGCTCGTCATATATTTAACGTTAATACGCGATTTCACCGAGCGTTTCACTCACGGTGAGCAGCCTGACGCTGCTTCATTAACACCGCCGCTGTTGTCACGTCACGTGTTACCATACCGACGAGCTAACGTGTCCAGGTTTTAACCCTGTTGTCAATAAACACACGTGGAGACGGTGCTTCAGATACTGCATTAATAATGAAGCTAAATTGTCCACTGTCCACTGCAGCATGTGAATGCAATGAAAAGAATAAAATCTGAGCCAACCAGCTGTTAAAATGTTGTCCAGGTTAATGTTTTGGCCATTAAAGGCCCTTCATTTCAAGATTTCAACTGTGATCGGGCTTTAAACAGGTGGCTGACCTGTTCAGATGAGTGTAACTCAGGGGTGCTCACACTTTTTCTGCAGGCGAGCTACTTTTCAATTGATCAAGTCGTGGGGATCTACCTCATTCATATATATAATTTATATTTACCTATTTATGAAATATATGTTTTTGTTAACAAGTTAAAGGTGTTTAATGATAATGCAAGCATGTTTAACACATATAGTTAATATTGTTAATAAATTAAAGGTGTTTAATGATAGTACAAGTATGTTTAATACATATAGTTAATATTGTTAACAAGTTAAAGGTGTTTAAAGATAATACAAGCATATTTAACACATATTGTTAACAAGTTAAAGGTGTTTAATGACAATACAAGCATGTTTAACACATATAGTTAATATTGTTAACAAGTTAAAGGTGTTTAAAGATAATACAAGCATGTTTAACACATAGTTAATATTGTTAACAAGTTAAAGGTGTTTAAAAATAATACAAGCATGTTTAACACATATAGATTCCTTTCTTTCATGAAGACAAGAATATAAGTTGGTGTATTACCTGATTGTGATGACTTGCATTGATAGGAATCAGACAGTGGTGCTGATAACGTCCGCATTTTCGAATGGAGGAGAAAAAAAGTCCTCCTTTCTGTCCAATACCACGTGAAAGTGGTTGGTTTTTGGCATCTTATTTGTCCAGCTTCTGTACTCCTTTGTATACGCTTTACAAGAAATACATTGTCGGCAAACTCCGTAGCTTGCTAGCTTGTGCACGCCAGCTTTCTGAGACTCTTATTTTGTTAGCGCAACTGTGCAGTCGGTCTTTGGAGTTTTGACGACAGGTACGGCGCCAGAGTCTGTTGAAATAGTGTTTCTCGCCTTCCTGTCGGTAATTTTAATGAGCTAAATATGTACATAAAGTGTTGTACTTATATTCCAACTCCGCGTTCTTCTTGGTCATCGCCGCTGCCGCCGTCGCCCCCCGCCCCCCGACCACACCACCACAAATAGATGCCTGTCCTGTGGGAAACACTGCATTACCGTAAAATATCAAATAATATTATTTATATAATTCGCGTAAGAGACGAAGCAAATGTCCGCACTCGTCACACACACGTCAGCAATCGTCACTCACACGTCAACCAATAAGAATTCGGCGGGGGCGGGTCATGGCAGAAGTGCATTGTGGGTCATGGTATGCTAACTGCTGCTATATCCGTGTTTATTAAAATGGATTATTTCAACATTGGCGCCAATTTATAAAAACTGAGAAGGGCTGAACTAAAATGGCACCGAAAAGGAAATCATATACTGCAGATTACAAGCCGGACGTAGTGAAATATGCAGCAGAAAACGGCGATCGAGCAGCAGAAAGAAAGGAAACGGCGCATACCAGAGGCGACACCGGGGAGGAAGATTTTATGGGATTTAGCGATCGGGAGTGACAGATTGTTTGGTAAACTTATAGCATGTTCTATATGTTATAGTTATTTAAATGACTTACCATAATATGTTACGTTAACATACCAGGCACCTTCTCAGTTGGTTACTTATGCCTCATATAACGTACACTTATTCAGCCTGTTGTTTACTATTCTTTATTTATTTTAAAATGCCTTTCAAATGTCTATTCTTGGTGTTGGCTTTTATCAAATAAATTTCCCCCAAAAATGCGACTTATACTCCAGTGCGACGTGTATATGTTTTTTTCCTTCTTTATTGTGCATTTTCGGCCAGTGCAACGTATAGTCCGGAGCGACTTATGGTCCGAAAAATACGGTATATACTCCAATATATGTATATATACTGTACTTTAATATAAGTATATGTATGTATGTATGTATGTATGTATGTATGTATGTATGTATGTATGTATGTATGTATTAGTGTTGTCCCGATATCAATATTTTGGTGCCGGTAACAAAATGTATTTCGATACTTTTCGGTACTTTTCGATACTTTTCTAAATAAAAGGGACCACAAAAATGGCATTATTGGCTATATTTCAACAACAAAATCTTACGGTACAATAAACATGCTTCTTATTGCAATTAATAGCAATAATAATAATGGATTAGATTTTATATCGCGCTTTTCTCTTATTAGATACTCAAAGCGCTCACAGAGAAGTGGGAACCCATCATTCATTCACACCTGGTGGTGGTAAGCTACATTTGTAGCCACAGCTGCCCTGGGGTAGACTGATGGAAGCGAGGCTGCCAGTTTGCGCCTTCGGCCCCTCCGACCACCACCTATCACTCATTCACCAGTGTGAGCGGCACCGGGGGCAAGGGTGATGTGTCCTGCCCAAGGACAAAACGGCAGCGATTTGGATGTCAAGAGGCGGGGAGCGAATCTGCAACCCTCAGGTTTCTGGCACGGCCGCTCTACCCACTACGCCATACCGCCCCAATTTTAACCTTAAATATAATAGTGAACATACGAGACAACTTTTCTTTTATTAGTAAGTAAGCAAGCAAACAAAGGCTCCTAATTAGTCTGCTGACATATGCAGTAACATATTGTGTCATTTTCCATTCTGTTATTTTGTCAACATTATAAAGGACCAGCTGTAGAAATGTATTGTTCATCTACTTGTTCATTTACTGTTAATATCTGGTTATTTTCTGTTGTAACATATTCTATCTACACTTCTGTTAAAATGTGATAATCGCTTATTCTTCTGTTGTTTGGATACTTTACCGTATTTTCCGCACTATAAGCCGCCCCGGGTTATTAGCCGCACCTTCAATGAATGGCATATTTCAAAACTTTGTCCACCTATAAGCCGCCCCGGGTTATAAGCCGCGCCTACGCTGCGCTAAAGGGAATGTCAAAAAAACAGTCAGATAGGTCAGTCAAACTTTAATAATATATTACAAACCAGCGTTCTAACAACTCTGTTCACCCCCAAAATGTAATGTGCAAATGTGCAATCACAAAAATAGTAACACTCAAATTAGTGCAGAGCAATAGCAACATCAATAACTCAACGTTGCTCGAACGTTAATGTCACACAACACACAAAATAAAGATTTAAAGCTCACTTTCTGAAATTATTCCTCATCCATAAATCCCTTGAATTCTTCTTCAGTGTCTGAATTAAAAAGTTGGGCGAATACGGCATCCAAAATGGCCGGCTCCGTCTCGTCGAAGTCATCAGAGTCAATGTTGCTGTTGTTGTCCAGCAGTTCCGTGAATCCTGCCTTCCGGAAAGCTCGGACCACAGTTGAGACCGATATATCCGCCAGGCATTTACAATCCACTGGCAGATGTTGGCGTATGTCGTCCGGCGCTGTCTCCCTGTCTTAGTGGCGCAGGTCATCTTGTTGCTTCCTCTACCTACGCACCATTGATTCATTTATGTTCAATTCTCTCGCTGCTGCTCTATTTCCGTGTTCTACTGCGTGACTTATTGCCTTGAGTTTGAATTCTGCGTTGTACGCGTGTCTCTTAATAGGAGCCATTTTGTGGTCTTTACAGATGTAAACACACAAATGAAATGAAACGCAATATCCGGGGGCTTCTTCTTCTACGGGGGCGGGTGGTTGCTTACAGTAGAAGAAGAAGCGCTTCCTCTTCTATGGGGGCGGGTGCTTACCTTGGTGGTTGCTTACCATAGAAGAAGAAGCGCTTCCTCTTCTACGGGGAAAAAAGATGGCGGCTGTTTACCGTAGTTGCGAGACCTAAACTTTATGAAAATGAATATTAATATTAATCCATATATAAGGCGCACCGGGTTATAAGCCGCACTGTCAGCTTTTGAGAAAATGTGTGGTTTTAGGCGCGGCTTATAGTGCGGAAAATACGGTACATTAGTTTTGGATGATACCACAAATTTGGGTATCAATCCGATACCAAGTAGTTACAGGATCATACATTGGTCATATTCAAAGTCTTCATGTGTCCAGGGACATATTTCCTGAGTTCATAAACATAATATAGATTTTAAAAAAACAAAAAAAGATTTTGTGATGCTAAAAAATATAGATGTAATCATAGTAGTATCGACTAGATACGCTCCTGCATTTAGTATAATTACAGTGGCTGTTAGGTGTAGAGCCGGTACTTTTTAGAGGCGGTATGGTATCAAATATGATTCGTTAGTATCGCGGTACTATACTAGTACCGGTATAGCGTACAACCCTACTATGTATATATATTAGAGATGCGCGGTTTGCGGGCACAACCGCGGAGTCCGCGGATTATCCGCGGATCGGGCGGATGAAATTAAAAAAAATTAGATTTTATCCGCGGGTTGGGTCGGGTCGGGTGGTTCAAATTATAAAAAAAAATTAGATTTTAAATAGATTCAGGCGGGTGGCAGTTAAACCAATTCGGAAATATATATACATAGTTAAATGTTGTTACCCACATACGAAAAACGAGCAGGCACCTGCAGCATATGCCACAACAGAAGAAAAAAAAAAAAGAGATGGACACTTTTACGGAGCGGAGAAGGGACGCCTCGCCGGGGTCCGGGACCGAGGCCCCTTCCCCCGAGAGGGCCCCACCGGGAGCCGTAGCTGAGGCGATCCGCGAGAAGGGCCCGACGCACGTCCAGGGTCACCACCGCGCCCACCGCAACGACACCCCACCCCGCAGCTTACCTGCCCGCCACCCCCGTGGCCGGGGGCTCGTAACAGGGGTCACTCCGCGCGCTCCGCCCGCGCAGCTTACCTGCCCGCCACCCCTGTTGCCGGGGGCGCGTAACAGGGGTCACTCCGCGCGCAGTGCGCTCACGAAAGGGGTGGGGCTCACCCTGGTTGATATAGACAGCAGCTAGGACGGTGGCCATGGAAGTTGGAACCCGCTAAGGAGTGTGTAACAACCCACCTGCCGAATCAACTAGCCCTGAAAATGGATGGCGCTGGAGCGTCGGGCCCATATACCCGGCCGTCGCCGGCAGCGAGACGCGCTTGGAGGTGCGCTCAGTGCGGCTCCCATATGATTGCGCACTGGTGTGCGTCTGGGTCGTGACAGCGTGGCACGCGAATGTCTGTGCTGCATTGGATCAGTCTCCTTTCTTTAACAGGCAAAAGCTTTATAACCTCACTAATGCCTTGCATCGTCTATATTAGATATATAACAACGGGCGGGTGCGGGCGGATGCGGTTCTGATCAAATGTTAGATCGGGTGGATTGCGGATGGTTGACGACTTTCTGATGCGGTTGCGGATGAAATAATTGCCTATCCGCGCATCTCTAATGTGTATATATATTTTATTTATTTATTTTGGTGTTGTCTTGTCCACTGTATTTGTCCCCACAATCTCCCCCTCTGACCTCTATTGTTTTTTCGATCCTCTCCTGCTCTGTTCCGACTGTGCCAAACACTAAATATACCCAAACATTTAATAAAGTCAAATACAAATAAGTCTACAAGAGAAGTATCCCACGCTGCTTTTTTGTAAAGTAAGTCCTTACAACAGAAATAGGCATTTTCATCAACAGTATGATCAACAATTATTATTTTTTATGTTGTCTGCTTGAGACATCCCGCGGGCCGGATTGTGGACGGTGGCGGGCCGGATCTGCAGTTCAGAATCAGAATCAGAAATACTTTTTTAATCCCTGAGGTGAAATTAAAACTTTCAGCACAATCCCTTTCAAGATCAGACAAACATTACAGGGAGACAGAACAGGATCGCTGACGGGTCTGACAACTTCCGGCGCCCCTTACAAAAAAGGTGCGATGCAGGTAAACAATGGGGGGATGAGAAAAAAAGAATCGGTCTAAGCCTGGGCCCCTGGAGAGGGACCCTTGCATTAAAATTATGAACACAAATATGGATATTTTAAAAATGCGTAATTTTCTATCGCGTAGTGACGGACATTATATGGTACAAACCCCTTTGTCTTCTTGTGCATGTGTTTGTTTATCTCCAATCCCAAGTGTACATAAAACTAATATTGTGTATACGTGAGGTGTTAAAATGGATTTGCGAAAACTACTTTTATATACCCGTTTTGTCCATTTTCCAATTGTGCATAAAATCAGAAAAAGTCTGTTTTTTTCTGTTTTGGGTCTGGAAACAATTGTTACAAAAACAAGTTATTTAGTTTTTATTCTTTCGGTTTTATTTTGAAAATAAATAAAAAATTGAATTAATTAAAATTAAAAGAATGACACGCGGATTGTGGTGCCACATGTCATTTACAGTATTTATTTATATACATTAGCACTATAATACCCATTAGTATGCAGCAGAAGTGTGGACTCGAGTCACATGACTTGGACTCGAGTCAGACTCGAGTCATGAATTTGATGACTTTAGACTCGACTTGACAAAATGTAAAAAGACTTGCAACTCGACTTAGACTTTAACATCAATGACTTGTGACTTCTCTTGGACTTGAGCCTTTTGAATTGACATGACTTGACATGACTTGCTACTTTCCCTAAAACCCAAAGATGAAAAAGTTATTCGGGAGCGCTCCGTATTTTTCATTGTGTACTTGTCTATCAGCGTTGCGTGTGTCAGCTGGTGTGCTCTCAGTACAACAGCCAATCAAATTAGATCTACTTTGTTTTCATCACACAGCATTCATCCAATCAAATTGCAGGACAACCAATGAAGAAGACATGTCCAAACCACACGCCAGTGAACAAAAAATGATACCTAAAATAATTTTGTTTGGGTATAAAAATTACGAGGTGGTCAACACAAAACGGTTTGCAGTATGCAACACATGCGGTTCGAAAATTACTGATGGAGAGGCAACAACTTCCAACTTCGTCCGGCATTTGAAGTTGCACAAAGAAGGGTAAGTTTTGAATGTAAGATAACGTTTATTGGCCAAGTAACGTGACTTTTATTTGCTGTGTAGTTAAATCAGTGAGGCTGTAAACTCACTGCTAACGTTATAACGTTATTGCAAACACGGGAATCTGTTGCAGTTCACTACCTTATTCATACTTTTTGTTCAGTGATTTTTTTTAAGCAGGGTTACGTTAGTCAATAAATCACACGTAACGTTAGACGGCGGTCAGCAGCACCGCGTATTTTAGCCACCTAAAAAAAGACAAAAATAGTAAAATAAAGGTCAGTTAAAATTTATACTATATTATGAATATGTGTACCGTTTTAGCTAGCTTTCTGACATACTGTTGGTTGTTTACCTCAGTGGTCCCCAACCACCGGGCCGCGGCCCGGTACTGGTCCGTGGATCGATTGGTATCGGGCCGCACAAGAAATAATTTTCTTTTTTTTCTTTTTTTAATTAAATCAACATAAAAAACACAAGATACACTTACAAGTAGTGCACCAACCCAAAACAACTCTCTCCCCCCTTTTGTTCTGGGCATTGAACATGAAGACTCTTCCTTCACTGTTCCGAGTGGCCATGAGAGTCTTGGCAGTGCCTGCCTCCAGTGCTCCAGTGGAGCGAGTTTTCAGCCATGGTGGCATCATACTACTCCCCCATCGTGCACAAATGACTGACAGACTCTTGGCTAATTTGGTCTTTTGCAAATGCAATGCAGCATAGGGCCCTGACATATAAAAAGTACAACTTTTTTGTTATGTTCACGTATATGTCATGTTTTTTCAATGTTAACACTTTTGTACAAATAAGTACATTTGCACTTTATTTTTCAATGTGTTTGTTCTGTAAAGGAATGAGTTAATGTTTAAAATGACTGGTTAATAGTGCTATTATAAAGTGCAATGTCAGCACAATTTTCTTTCCTGCAATTTAAAATGCACTTGTTTTAATAAATAAATACAGCGTTTGAAAAGCATACACAATCTGTGTTAATATATTAGTCTGTGGTTAAAAGGACTTGAAAGGACTCGAAACTCAAAATGCAGGACTTAGGACTTGACTTGAGACTTTCCAGTCTTGACTTTGGACTTGACTCGGGGCTTGCCTGTCTTGACTCGGGACTTGACTCGGACTTGAGGGCAAAGACTTGAGACTTACTTGTGACTTGCAAAACAATGACTCGGTCCCACCTCTGGTATGCAGTACTTATTTTCATTGAGTTTTCCACATATTCAGCTGATTTTTAAACTTTGACAAATAACAATCTTCCAACAACTGCCGATAGCGAGAATTTTGCATTGCGTGTTTTATTTCTAAGGCCCTTTAATACAAGGTGGGCATGCTTGAGCATTCATTTATTACAACCAATTTGTAGCCAATTCATTTTAGAAATTAATAGTCACTGTTCCTTGTGGCTCCTGGGGGATGCAAGCAGTAGAGGAAGCTGAACTTGTAAGAGAGAAGAATAGTCCGTGTGTCTTCTGTCTGCGTGTGCTTGGATGATGTCCTCTGCATGCTTGTGTTTATTTGTGACCTTGGCTCCAAACTAATTATGTACAATGCATCAGGGAAGCCATGTTTCCACCCCCCCACACACACACCCATACACACCCCCTGCCCTCCCTAATGCTTTTTAAACAATCCGGTGGAGGCTTGAGTGCTTCACTGCCGTAATTAGTTGGTGATCCTTTTCTCTGACCCCCTCTCCAACCCTCTCACATCCACCATTCTCTATTAAACTAAACTGTGTCCTGAAGGTGGGGGGTCTCGGGGGTGGAGGGAACGGGAGTCTGTCTGTGTAATTACATTTATTCATTGCCTTTAAAGCGCCTCGTACGTCCTCTGAAACGTGCGTCACGCTGTATTGTTTGAGGAAAATTGCATCACAACGCTAATAGAAAGATGGCTATTACTTTAAAAAAACGACTGTAAAGACTTGTTTAATTAAAAATTTTTTTTAAAAAAAGTCCTAAAAATCAGATAATCTTTTTTTTTCTTAAAACCACCAAAGATGCTTGACTTCTTTTTGATCGTTATCATAAAAGCACTTAAAACTCCTCTGTTATATGCTCGTACTATTCCTTTAGCTGGTGTACAGGCTCCAACTCACCAAGTCACCGCTGTGTGCGTGAGTGTCAGGAAGAAAAGCTCTGACTAAAATAGTTGGACCCATCTCAACCCTGGATAGAGGGGAAATGTACCATCATATATTTGTAACAGTCTAGTATTTCAATAATTTACTCGAGGTTTCTGTACCGTGGATTTAGGAACCTCATTATATTAGTTTCTGTTACACCCCCACTCCAGGGCGAAGAAAATGTATAGCCACTCAAAATAATAAAATTTGTCAATATCATTTTTATAAATACACCTCTGCATAACATTGTATCCTCATTACCGTTAAATAAAATAAATAAAACAAATAGAAGCATAGATCAACTTACAACAAATAATAACTTTATTAACATTGTTTTTAAGTCTAACAGTGCATCAATTTGCCTGAGAGTCCCCCCAAAATGAATCCTTATTTAACCTCTAAAAAATTTTTTGGACTGACTTGAACCATTTGCATTTGATACTGAAAAATCTCATCAAGTAACTCAAAAAAAATAACAATACATTTAAATCAGAGGTGCTCATTATGTCGATCGCGAGCTACCGGTCGATCGCGGAGGGTGTGTCAGTCGATCACCAGCCAGGCATTAAAAAAATAGTCCTAAAAATGAGCGATCATAAATCTTCACTATGACGTCACTTTCGTCACTTGATTGACATTCACGGCACCCGAGGGTCTTCTGAGATGACGCTGGCTGCTGCCAGCTCATTAAAATTACCGACTGGAAGGCGAGAAACACTTTATTTCAACAGACACTGGCGCCGTACCTGTCGTCAAAACTCCAAAGACTGACTGCACAGTTGCACCATCAGTGATGGTTTGGGGTGCCATGTCATCTGCTGGTGTCGGTCCACTCTGTTTCCTGAGATCCAGGGTCAACGCAGCAGTCTACCAGCAAGTTTTAGAGCACTTCATGCTTCCTGCTGCTGACCTGCTCTATGGAGATGGAGATTTCAAGTTCCAACAGGACTTGGCGCCTGCACACAGCGCAAAATCTACCCGTGCCTGGTTTACGGAGCATGGTATTTCTGTTCTAAATTGGCCCGCCAACTCCCCTGACCTTAGCCCCATAGAAAATCTGTGGGGTATTGTGAAAAGGAAGATGCAGAATGCCAGACCCAAAAACGCAGAAGAGTTGAAGGCCACTATCAGAGCAACCTGGGCTCTCATAACACCTGAGCAGTGCCAGAAACTCATCGACTCCATGCCACGCCGCATTAACGCAGTAATTGAGGCAAAAGGAGCTCCAACCAAGTATTGAGTATTGTACATGCTCATATTTTTCATTTACATACTTTTCAGTTGGCCAACATTTCTAAAAATCCCTTTTTTGTATTAGCCTTAAGTAATATTCTAATTTTGTGACACACGGAATTTTGGATTTTCATTTGTTGCCACTTCAAATCATCAAAATTAAATGAAATAAACATTTGAATGCATCAGTCTGTGTGCAATGAATAAATATAATGTACAAGTTACACCTTTTGAATGCAATTACTGAAATAAATCAAGTTTTTCAAAATATTCTAATTTACTGGCTTTTACCTGTATATATGTGCACAACAAGGGAGCAAGGTAAATATATATATATCGTTTTTAAACTCCTTGTTCAGCTCTGAATGCTTGTTATTTCAATGTTTACCTAAGTTTGAAGCAAAGATTTCAGTACTTTAATGCCAATACTCCATATTGTGCTTCATCCACCCTCTTTATTAACCAGTAGAATTGCAGTTTTTTGCCATTCTTCCTCCCCATTCTGTTTCTGCTTGAATACGCTTTGTGTGTGCCTTTTGACACACTCAACATCAGCTCAGCGACGTCACGGCAGCATGCGGATGAGAAAAATTGTACTAGCATCTTTCTTTTATAGTATCGTTTTGAATTCCTGACTTTATTAGTACCAGTATACCGTACAGCCCGAGTTCAAAGTGTAGAACATTTCACCAAAGTATGGACTTTTGCTTCTATATGCAAACTTTTCTATTTACAAACCCTGTTCATGAACCAACCAAGCCACTGTATAGTTTGAGGTTGTGCAGAGTTTACATAAACGGTGCTGAAAAATAGCTATTTTTAGTTCCATTCTGCACCCTTCTCTTTTAATGAGTTAGACCCCACTGTAATACAAATATCGACCCTGGTCCCATGATTCCAGGCTGAAGTGGAAGCACTCGAATGTTTCACTGTGACGTCCAGGATCAACGCACATCGTCGATTGAGTGACAGTTCCTGCATTCCCCTGGCTGGCCCTGACACGTATGGCATTGTTAAATAGACAAACACTGCTGTGAGCGCGTGATCCCGAGCCTATCAACAAGATAAACCCGTTGTACTCGGCAGCCCATTTACACATCAAACTGGCAGCTGAGTATAGCAACATTGAGTTCTTGCAAACATGTTTGAACTACCTAATCCTCTCCACTCTGTAGAGGTGTTCAAATGGCCATCTAATCCCATTTCAAAGATAATTAAAGCTGCAAGCAGCGTTGGACGGGCCCGCGTATTTGGCAGGTGCTAGTCCTAAGTGTCCCAATACTTTTGTCTACTTGTAGTCTGAAGTGTCCCAAGACTTTTGTCTAGTGTACCTACCTTGTCTGCATTGTGTGGGCACGTTGGTGCTTCCTGCTTTTAAGCAGCCATCTTTAAAAAAACAGCATTGCAGCAGCATCAGCGCAGCGGGTCTTTGAAGGGTCATAAAATCAAAACCGGAGCAGGTATCACAACTCTTTCACCAACTTTTAATCAGAAGGGTTCAATCTCTCTCCTGTGTGAGTTTGAAGCCGAAACAACAAACGCGCTCAGAGGAGATAATGTTTGAAGAAAGGTGACAGGTTTTTACAAAAATGTTGTGTTGAAGGGGGAATAGCAAACTTCCTGTTGATTTTTGCTGGGGGTTGTCAATTTATGAAATGTAGGTCTAAGGGAGACCTACATAGAGGTTTTTGTTTCATGTCTCTCCGACCTTTTCAGTGGGAGTTACAGGCAGTTTTGTCAGATTTTTCATCCGAGGAGCAGTTTTTTGTGCGTTTTATTAAAAAATTGCTGTAGAGGACAATTTTTAGATTTGGGGTTAGGTTTTTTCATTAGATCACAGTTTTTGCCAGTCCTGATGTGTGCGTTCAGTTCGGTGAATTTTGAAGCATGTTAAGGGGGTCAAAATACAGCCCAAAAAGGCAAAAGTGACAGTTTTTAGTACATTTTTGTCTTGAAGGGGGAATTCCCAACTTCCTGTTGATTTTAGCCCGAGAAAGTACCATTATGAAAGTTAGGTCTGAGTCAGACCTACATAGAGGATTTTGTTTCATGTCTTTCCGACCTTCCTAGTGGGAGGTACAGGCAGTCTAGGTTTTTTTTCCCTAGGGGGCGCTAGAGCGCAATTTTGAGTTTTGGGGTTTTTTTTTTTTTATTAAAAGGCAATTTTCGCAGGTTCTGATGTGTGGGTCAAATATGGTGAGTTTTGAAGCATGTTAAGTGGGTCAAATTACAGCTCAAAGAGGTGGTCGGTATAATAATAATAAAGAATAATTAAAGCTGCAAGCAGCGTTGGACGGGCCCGCGTATTTGGCAGGTGCTAGTCCTAAGTGTCCCAATACTTTTGTCTACTTGTAGTCTGAAGTGTCCCAAGACTTTTGTCTAGTGTACCTACCTTGTCTGCATTGTGTGGGCACGTTGGTGCTTCCTGCTTTTGAGCAGCCATCTTAAAAAAACAGCACCGCAGGAGCATCAGTGCAGCGGGTCTTTGAAGGGTCATAAAATCAAAACCGGAGCAGGTATCACAACTCTTTCACCAACTTTTAATCAGAAGGGTTCAATCTCTCTCCTGTGTTAGTTTGAAGCCGAAACAACAAACGCCCTCAGAGGAGATAATGTTTGAAGAAAGGTGACGGGTTTTTACAAAAATGTTGTGTTGAAGGGGGAATAGCAAACTTCCTGTTGATTTTTGCTGGGGGTTGTCAATTAATGAAATGTAGGTCTAAGTGAGACCTACGGAGAGGTTTTTGTTTCATGTCTCTCCGACCTTTTCAGTGGGAGTTACAGGCAGTTTTGTCAGATTTTTCATCCGAGGAGCAGTTTTTTGTGCGTTTTATTAAAAAATTGCTGTAGAGGACAATTTTTAGATTTGGGGTTAGGTTTTTTCATTAGATCACAGTTTTTGCCAGTCCTGATGTGTGCGTTCAGTTCGGTGAGTTTTGAAGCATGTTAAGGGGGTCAAAATACAGCCCAAAAAGGCAAAAGTGACAGTTTTTAGTACATTTTTGTCTTGAAGGGGGAATTCCCAACTTCCTGTTGATTTTAGCCCGAGAAAGTACCATTATGAAAGTTAGGTCTGAGTCAGACCTACATAGAGGATTTTGTTTCATGTCTTTCCGACCTTCCTAGTGGGAGGTACAGGCAGTCTAGTTTTTTTTTTCCCTAGGGGGCGCTAGAGCGCAATTTTGAGTTTTTTTTTTTTTTTTTTTATTTATTAAAAGGCAACTTTCGCAGGTTCTGATGTGTGGGTCAAATATGGTGAGTTTTGAAGCATGTTAAGTGGGTCAAATTACAGCTCAAAGAGGTGGTCGGTATAATAATAATAAAGAATAATAAAACCTTAGAAATTCAATAGGTCCTTATGTCCCATTGCATAAGGACTCCCTGTGGGAGTCCTTTTGCAATGGGCCACTGCGGGCCCTAACTATGACCTAATTGAATTAATTAGCGATTAAAAAATTTACATATTGTAAATGAATAAATGTGAATGGATGGTGTACAGATTGGTCTATGTACCCTTTTAATACCGCTATTTTAAGTCTGTATTTCTAGCAGCTAATTACTCTTCTACTGTGCTAAATTGGACAGCGCTTCAAGCTACCTTATCTCATTTAACTTATTACAATGGTTCCACATCTTCCAATTAATTTAAATGGAGCTGTCGTGTCTGTCCACTGATATGCTGTTGATATAAATATTTCAAGGCAATTTGCACATTCAAATTTGTCATTAACATGCACGATGGTGCCAGTTAGAAGCGTGGGTTTTTCGTAGGTGTAGGAGCGGGGAAAAAAAGTGCCGTTTGCGCCTTAGCCGCCGCTCCCGGAAAGGAAAATGAAAAGTCAAAAAGTTCAAAAAGTCCATTATTCCGCTAGCACACCCCCGAGGGCTCTTAGTTTTTAAACCCAGCAGAAGAACACCTGCCTTTTATGCTAATTCTGCACATACGCCTTTTGGAGCAGTGGCTTTTCATTGTGTTTTTTAGCCCAAGGGGGGGGTCACATTGGGATATAAACGTATTACTGGTTGTGTGAGCCCAGTGTGAAAATGCCTCTCATCGTGACTTTGTTATCATAGCATAATTTGGCATATGTAGAATGTTTGGTTCGGAATGAATCAGGTTTTGTACGCCTGGTCGTGCCAAATGACCCCGCTAAACACTAACCTGACAAATATGTAATGCTGAATGTAGAATGATTAAAAGCTTGACCGTTCCTTCTCCTGCTGCTTTTCGTCTGAGTTGCATCCAAGCCCTCGCTAGGAACACACGCAAATATCACCGTATACGTGTGTGCGCGCTCATTGTCAAGGCAACCATCTGTTTCCGTGGTACCAGCTAGAGACGGGGCCTCTGTTGAGTAGGAACAGGGGTCCTGTGATCTAATGTCTAGCAGACGGCAGCAAGACCAAAACTAGACCCCGTGTTTGGTCCTTGGCTCCCCATGGACTTCCTGGTCTGTCACTCAATCTACCACCTCCACACACAACCAGCTGGTGTTTGTGAGCTCATTGAGTGTATGATAATGTTATAGAAGTTATTTTTCACAAGACTGTTATAGATCATTACCATGCCAAAGCTAGGTGGGCATTCAAAGCATTTTCCACCCCCCAAAACAGAAACTTTCCCATTTACCTAGGTCAGGGGTCTTTGCATGCGGCTCTTTGATCACTCTGATGCGGCTCAGCAGCTCACTTGCTGAACCCCCCAATTTTCCCGTGAGACTTCCGGATTTTAGTGCCTCTCGCAGAAAACTCCCGGGATTAATATTCACCGATTTTCACCCTTACGGCTATAATAAGGGCGTGCCATGATGGTACAACATTTGGCGCCCTCTACAATCTGTATTAACAGCGTGCCAGCCCAACATTTGTTATACAATATTCATCTTCTGCTTGCACACGTAGGTGACAGCAAGGCATACTTGGTCAACAGCCACACAGGGAGAACATCTGCACCATAACACAACATAAACACAACAGAACAAACACCCAGAATCCCATGCAGCCCTAACTCTTCCGGGCTACATTATACACACCCCCCCTCTGGGCGGGGTTTGGTAGCGGGGGGGTGTATAATGTATCCCGGAAGAGTTAGGGCTGCATGGGATTCTGGGTATTTGTCCTGTTGTGTTTATGTTGTGTTACGGTGCAGATGTTCTCCCGAAATTTGTTTGTCATTCTTGTTTGGTGTGGGTTCACAGTGTGGCGCATTATTAGTAAGAGTGTTAAAGTTTTTTTTTTATTTATACCGCCACCGTCAGTGTGACCTGTGTGGTTGTTGAGCAAGTATGCATTGCTGTCACCTACGTGAGCAAGCGGAAGCCCCATATAAAGGGTGGTTGATCAGGCACGCTGGCTGTAGTGGGTGCTGTATGCTGTACCATCACGGCGCGCATGACGCGGAGCCATTCATTTAAAACCTGCGTGCCGCACCAGCTTTCAAATTCCACATAAAGATGTAGGCAGCGTGTCTGAGACCCCTGGTTTATACAAAGCAAATAAAAAACTTTGTATACAGTGTTATTTCATTTAAAATGTCAAAAAAAATTTGCGGCTCCCGTTGTTTTCTATAATTTGTGAAACTGGTCAAAATGGCTCTTTGACTGGTAAAGGTTGCCGACCCCTGACCTAGGTAAATAAAGTACCCTCTGTGTTTCCACCAACAACTTGTTCTACAGAAGCTATTTTTAGTTCCAAGACGCGAGGTCTTAATTAGGAAAGTTCCCAGGGACCTTTGAGTGGCGGGCTGCGCTGTCGAACGCTGATTGGTTGAACACAGTTGGGGCATTTCTAAAAAAATGTATTCAAAGTTTCAGCCTACCACATATTTGACAACAGTGAGAAAGAAGAACGAAAGAAACTTTGGACTTCCATGAACTTTTGTGCTGAAGAACGCTGATTAGTAGAACTGTCTTGCTAGTTTATACTCAGATGTAGTCTTTAAACTAGTAGAACTGTCTTGTTAGTTTATACTCAGATGTAGTCTTTAAACTACTCTACAGTTTAATGTTGTTTATTCATTTTTGCAAACTTAATTTCAATACGAGAAGTGGACAGACTCTTTCAAACGTATTTACAGAGGCTTTAAAGTATTCGAGCGGACTTTGAAGTGGTGAGGCGAGCTGCATAGTTTGAAAATAAATGTGAAAAGAAGGACGAGTGGAACGAAGGTGAATCACATTAAATATGAAGTATTTACTTTGTTACATGCTGTAAAAGTAGTGTCTGACATGCCATTTGTGTAGTCATTCATCTCAACCCCAGTGAACCCAATGGTAATGCTAACAGGCTAACGCTAAATCTGATGTGTTTATGTTGTCGCTTGGAGAGACAACCTGGCATTTATTATTTATATTTTGTTATTTACAGCTGTAATGGACCAAAAGGAGTCGCCTGACCCTCATGAATTCATCATTTACTGAGTAGTCGACTTTCTGACTGTTGGACATTGCGGACAAAAGCCTGACTTTTCATTTAAAATCCGGTACACTTTGTTTTTCCATCCATCCATCCATTTTCTACCGCTTATTCCCTTTTGGGGCCGCGGGGGGCGCTGGAGCCTATCTCAGCTACAATCGGGCGGAAGGCGGGGTACACCCTGGACAAGTCGCCACCTCATCGCAGGGCCAACACAGATAGACAGACAACATTCACACTCACATCCACACACTAGGGCCAATTTAGTGTTGCCAATTTTTTAATTCATATTACTTTGTATATTATTGTTTAGTATTTCATTTACTTACACTTTAGTAAACAGAAATATGACCTAATATTGTCTTGTTTATTTACATGGTATCAGTGTAGAAATATACTTTACCACTCATCTATATGTTGTTAGTCTGAAACTACTCTGAACTGTGAAATGTGGTGGAAAAACAAACCACACAGGTCTCCAGGAACTTAAAGGGGAACATTATCACCAGACCTATGTAAGCGTCAATATATACCTTGATGCTGCAGAAAAAAGACCATATCTTTTTTATATTTCCGAACTCTAAATGGGTGAATTTTGGCGAATTAAACGCCTTTCTAATATTCGCTCTCGGAGCGATGACGTCACAACATGACGTCACATCGGGAAGCAATCCGCCATTTTCTCAAACACCGAGTCAAATCAGCTCTGTTATTTTTTATGTTTTTTCGACTGTTTTTCGTACCTTGGAGACATCATGTCTCGTCGGTGTGTTGTCGGAGGGTGTAACAACACGAACAGGGACGGATTCAAGTTGCACCAGTGGCCCAAAGATGCGAAAGTGGCAAGAAATTGGACGTTCGTTCCGCACACTTTACCGACGAAAGCTATGCTACGACAGAGATGGCAAGAATGTGTGGATATCCTGCGACACTCAAAGCAGATGCATTTCCAACGATAAAGTCAAAGAAATCTGCCGCCAGACCCCCATTGAATCTGCCGGAGTGTGTGAGCTATTCAGGGACAAAGGACCTCGGTAGCACGGCAAGCGATGGCGGCAGTTTGTTCCCGCAGACGAGCGAGCTATGGACCCTAGCTTCCCTGGCCTGCTGACATCTACTCCAAAACTGGACAGATCAGCTTTCAGGAAAAGAGCGTGGATGAGGGTATGTCTACAGAATATACTAATTGATGAAAATTGGGCTGTCTGCACTCTCCAAGTGCATGTTGTTGCCAAATGTATTTCATATGCTGTAAACCTAGTTCATAGTTGTTAGTTTCCTTTAATGCCAAACAAACACATACCAATCGTTGGTTAGAAGGCGATCGCCGAATTCGTCCTCGCTTTCTCCCGTGTCGCTGGCTGTCGTGTCGTTTTTGTCGGTTTCGCTTGCATACGGTTCAAACCGATATGGCTCAATAGCTTCAGTTTCTTCTTCAATTTGGTTTTCGCTACCTGCCTCCACACTACAACCATCTGTTTCAATACATTCGTAATCTGTTGAATCGCTTAAGCCGCTGAAATCCGAGTCTGAATCCGAGCTATTGTCGCTATAGCTTGCTGTTCTTTCCGCCATGTTTGTTTGTGTTGGCTTCACTATGTGACGTCACAGGAAAATGGACGGGTGGTTAAAATCAGGCACTTTGAAGCTTTTTTTAGGGATATTGCGTGATGGGTAAAATTTTGAAAAAAACTTCGAAAAATATAATAAGCCACTGGGAACTGATTTTTAATGGTTTTAACCATTCTGAAATTGTGATAATGTTCCCCTTTAAAGTCCCAGGAACTACAGGTTCCAGGAACTGGCAGTTCATGAACCTTTTTAAAAAAAACAAAAAGGCAAAACTAGCGCTATTGGCATTTACCAATGTATAAAACAGAGAATAGCACAATATCAAATGAAAACACTGTGAAAAACACACAAAAATAATACTGACTCGCCATCGCCATTGGTAGTGCTCAGCACCGACTAATGTGGAATATTGTGGCTGCTTCCTCAACAAACTTTGGATGGAAGCAACATAAGTCTTGTCATAATTTGGGTTGAATTGCGCTGTCTTGTTTCCCCAGAAAGCTCACCAAAAGTTCAGGAACATTACGTTGCTGGAACGTCTAGTTCCTCTAACTATAGGTTCCTGTACAAGTGTGTGGTTTGTGTTTCCACCGCGTTTCACAGTTCAGGGTAGTTTATACGAATGAGACTGAAGACGTATGGAGGAGTGGTTTAGTATATTTTTATACTGATACCATGTAAATAAACAGACAATATTAGGTCAAAGTTATTTGACTGAAAAGTAAGTAAATGAAATGCAAAGCAATACTACTGGCTGCAATGTCCAACGGTCTGAAAGTCGTCCTCTCAGTAAATGAGGAATTCATGAAGGTCAGGCGATTCCCTTTGGTCCATTTAATCTGTAAATAACAATCTATAAATAATGAATGTCAGGGTTTATCTCACGCCAACAATACTAACACCTCGGTTCTAGCATTAGCTTGTTTGCTTTAGCATTCTGTTCACTCGGTTTGAGGCTAAAAACTACACAAATGGATCGTCACTGACTACTTGTACAACATATAATAAAGTAAATAGTTAAAATGTGATGCCATTTACTTTAGTTCCACTTGTGTACTGCCTCCTTTATTTCACATTTCTCCAACAAATCCTCAGCGTAGTAAGCAGCTGCGTTCGTTGCTTCAAATCCGGCTTAATACTTAATATTTCTCAGTCATTACGTTTAAAAGAGTCCTTCCACTTCTCATAGCTTTGCGTATCAAAATAAAGTTTTTAAAAGTTGATTAAACAACATTAAAGGGGAACATTATCACCAGACCTATGTAAGCGTCAATATATACCTTGATGTTGCAGAAAAAAAGACCATATATTTTTTTAACCGATTTCCGAACTCTAAATGGGTGAATTTTGGCGAATTAAACGCCTTTCTAATATTCGCTCTCGGAGCGATGACGTCACAACATGACGTCACATCGGGAAGCAATCCGCCATTTTCTCAAACACCGAGTCAAATCAGCTCTGTTATTTTTCCGTTTTTTCGACTGTTTTTCGTACCTTGGAGACATCATGCCTCGTCGGTGTGTTGTCGGAGGGTGTAACAACACGAACAGGGACGGATTCAAGTTGCACCAGTGGCCCAAAGATGCGAAAGTGGCAAGAAATTGGACGTTTGTTCCGCACACTTTACCGACGAAAGCTATGCTACGACAGAGATGGCAAGAATGTGTGGATATCCTGCGACACTCAAAGCAGATGCATTTCCAACGATAAAGTCAAAGAAATCTGCCGCCAGACCCCCATTGAATCTGCCGGAGTGTGTGAGCAATTCAGGGACAAAGGACCTCGGTAGCACGGCAAGCAATGGCGGCAGTTTGTTCCCGCAGACGAGCGAGCTATCGACCCTAGCTTCCCTGGCCTGCTGACATCTACTCCAAAACTGGACAGATCAGCTTTCAGGAAAAGAGCGCGGATGAGGGTATGTCTACAGAATATATTAATTGATGAAAATTGGGCTGTCTGCACTGTCAAAGTGCATGTTGTTGCCAAATGTATTTCATATGCTGTAAACCTAGTTCATAGTTGTTAGTTTCCTTTAATGCCAAACAAACACATACCAATCGTTGGTTAGAAGGCGATCGCCGAATTCGTCCTCGCTTTCTCCCGTGTCGCTGGCTGTCGTGTCGTTTTTGTCGGTTTCGCTTGCATACGGTTCAAACCGATATGGCTCAATAGCTTCAGTTTCTTCTTCAATTTGGTTTTCGCTACCTGCCTCCACACTACAACCATCCGTTTCAATACATTCGTAATCTGTTGAATCGCTTAAGCCGCTGAAATCCGAGTCTGAATCCGAGCTAATGTCGCTATAGCTTGCTGTTCTTTCCGCCATGTTTGTTTGTGTTGGCTTCACTGTGTGACGTCACAGGAAAATGGACGGGTGTTTATAACGATGGTTAAAATCAGGCACTTTGAAGCTTTTTTTTGGGATATTGCGTGATGGGTAAAATTTTGAAAAAAAACTTCGAAAAATATAATAAGCCACTGGGAACTGATTTTTAATGGTTTTAACCATTCTGAAATTGTGATAATGTTCCCCTTTAAACTGCATTTGGTCTAAATACTATGGCTGAGTAAAAACACTGCTAGATAGATCCACTGATCAGCGTTCTTCGGCACACAGTTGTCCCACAAAAGTTGCTGCAAGTCGGAAGTTATTTCTCTCCATTGTCAAGTTTGCTGTAATAGAAACACAAGAAATAATAAAAAAACAAGTCGCCAAGCATTCAGTAATGGCGGTCCTGTATTTGAAAAATAAGTTTTAGGAACGCCCCCGACTGTGTTCAACCAATCATCGTAAGACATCACTGCCTGCCCCCAATAAGGTTTCAGGAACATTCCAAAAGTCCCTAAAATAAGTTCCTGAATAACAAAATTTACCTGGGTAGTTTTTGGTGGAATCACAGGGAGAACTTTATCTACCCGGGTAATTGTGAAAGTTCCTGGAAAAGGGTCTATAATGTTTGTGTTTATGGAAGGCATGGCTAGGAGAGATCACAGGAGTGCCAACTTTAGGGATGTCCCGATCCGATATTTGGATCGGATCGGCCGCCGATATTCGCAAAAAAATGCGTATCGGCAAGGTATGGGAAAATGCCGATCCAGATCCAGTTAAAAAAAAATCTCCGGTCCGTGTTTTCCAACGCACCGATTTAAATAATACATTCCACTTTTCTGCTGTTCCCTAAGCTCCGTTCAGCATTTTCCAGCACACCTTCAGCACATCCACATGTCTGTGGATTCTAACGCAGTTGCTTTTAGCTGCTGGCATTACACGACAGGCTCTTCTCACTCTTTCCTGTGTCTCCCTCTTACAGACAGCGAGCGCACCTTCTTACACACGTCACATACTGTCACGTCATACGTCACATACGTATACGCCCTCTCCCAGCAGAGAGCGAGGTAGCAGCATGGCTAACGTTAGCTGTGATGGTAGCGCAGCCGCTAAGGTGCGCGCCTGCTCAAGCGTCTTCTGCGCACGGCAAATCTATGCCACGCACAAAATCAAATAAAAAAATAAGCGCATAACAATTTTCGACACACGGACACGACAGAGAAAACCGTTTTCGTCATCATTGTTCAAATATTATAACGTCTGTCGAGACGCTTATCTCCATTCGGTGCCACACGTCCACACCATCAAAATGCCGAGGCAAACATTTCCACGTCAACACCGTATGAAAAAAATAGTGAATTTTTTTAGTTGCGATTTCCCTCTCTGCATGAAAGTTTAAAAGTAGCATATATTAATGCAGTATGAAGAAGAATGTTTTAATGTAGACATGCAAGCCTTGAAAGAAAATGTTGAAAATCAAGACTACATTTCCTGCAAATGGGTGCATTTCTACCCTATATTTTAACTTTAGATTTATTCTCATATCAAACTCTTTTAGTTGTCTTTTTGACACATACATCCGGCGCCCCCCTCCACACCCTGGATTATAAATAATGTAAATAATTCAATGTGATTATCTTGTGTGATGACTGTATTATGATGATAGTATATATCTGATAGTATATATCTGTATCATGAATCAATTTAAGTGGACCCCTGGAAAAACTTATACGGGTGTTACCATTTAGTGGTCAATTGTAGTGTGTGGATGTGAGTGTGAATGTTGTCTGTCTATCTGTGTTGGCCCTGCGATGAGGTGGCGACTTGTCCAGGGTGTACCCCGCCTTCCGCCCGATTGTAGCTGAGATAGGCTCCAGCGCCCCCCGCGACCCCAAAAGGGAATAAGCGGTAGAAAATGGATGGATGGATGTACGGAATAAGTACTTCACTGTGCAACCTACTAATAAAAGTCTCAATCAATCAATCAAAACACATCGAATCATCATACTGCTGTGATTATATGCATCAAGTGTTCATTCAAGGCTAAGGCAAAATATGGAGATATATATCGTGTATCGCAATATGGCCTTAAAATATCGCAATATTAAAAAAAGGCCATATCGCCCAGCCCTAGTTTCAATGATGCCATTTCTGTTTGTCATGTATAATTTTGTCTATTTTGTGTTTATCCTTGAATAAACAGGTCAGTTTCTTGTTACCAACCATTGTGTATTATTCAAACTCCCCTAATTCAGCTGGCTAGTTGTTATCAAGAGTACTAAAACCCTTGTCAACATGATTCTGACAACTAAGTAGGCTAAATAACTTTAAACTTTAATACATGCTCGGATAGGCCAGTATCGGTCAGTATCGGTATCGGATCGGAAGTGCAAAAACAATATCGGTATCGGATCGGAAGTGCAAAAACCTGGATCGGGACATCCCTAGCCAACTTTGATCCAGAAAGGATGAACCTAGGCACTGCTATCTATTGATTGGTTGAAAAGAAATGTGTCTAATGGGAAACAGTGAGAATGGACACCAGTAAGAAAGGACACTAAAGAAAGGTTTACATATCTGGAGATTTGGTGGGTATTTTCCAGAAAGGGATGAGTGTCAGTCCTGGCGAGTCCATGACAGATATGCGCCAAACCACACATGCCAGCCTGCGGAAAGCTACTCAATTTGTCCCATGTATTGCCCACTAAAACCCTCCAATCCCTCTTGTATATTGTCTGTCTTTATCACAACCTGTTTTATATAATCTCCTTTTCTGTCACACCAAAGACTAGATAACTGCGCTGTCCTTCGCTTCTCTCCACCAACACCGTAACATCTATTATTGTAAACCCTTTATCTTTACCTGTCATCTGTCTCTTTCTCTCTCGCTCACCTACAACACAAAACACCGCATTGTTGTGTTGCCTCTGTCCTCCTCGCTGATAGACATCCGGCGTCCCCAATAGGAGGCAATCTGAGTCCAGTGCGGAGCCATTGTTGCCTTTAATAGAATGGACTTGAGGTGAAGAGGAGCGATTGATTCGGCCGGTGGAGTGAATGAAAGGCTTCTGACACCGAGTTTGTCTACTCTGTGGGCACTCCTGCTTACATGACACAACAGATGTGGAGTATGAATAGTGAAATACGGCCGGTAGTTTCCTCCCGTTGCCTCATTTGATCAAAGCTGCTTGATATTGCAGTCGAGTTAAAAGAGGAGAACATGGCAAAAAAGCAAGGAATGAAGTAGACAATAGGTTGCTGTACAGAGACTAAGTAGATAAAGTCATAGAGAAATGGAGCCAAGGACATCCAAAGAAAATAAAATGCACTGCAGCGTGGTACTAAATGAAACATGAGGGAGCCAAACAAACCAGAGGAGACATTATCGTATACTGGTAACCCTTAGTCATATCTGGCCTGATTAGCATCACAACAACGATGAAAATAGACAGAAATGTTGTTCCTGTCTGAGCCCCATATGGTTTACATGACTACTTATGACGGTAATGGAACCTTTACCTCAATACTTTGCAAGCATAATGAAACGTGCTAATGAAGTCAGTGAATATTATAGCAAGGCAGTGGTTTTGTTTATTTCCAGCATGCTTAAAGGGGAACTGCAATTTTTTTCCCCAGAATGTTGCATATCATTGACAATCCTTATGTGAGACAAGAACACGTATATTTGTGTTTATTCAGTCTAACTCGTAAATAAACATTCGCAAAAGACAGCTAACAATGGAGTGAATGAGAGCTCTAAAGAATATTCAAAAACCGCCAACAATACTCCATTTTACATGTCGTGAGCTGAATATTAACCAAGTACCGTTTTTTTCATAGTTTGACCGGGGATGCGACTTATACTCAGGAGCGACTTATGTGTGAAATTATTAACACATTACCGTAAAATATCAAATAATATTATTTAGCTCATTCAGGTAAGAGACCAGACATATAAGATTTCATGGGATTTAGCGATTAGGAGTGACAGATTGTTTGGTAAACGTATAGCATGTTCCATATGTTATAGTTATTTGAATGACTCTTACCATAATATGTTACGTTAACTAGGGATGTCCCGATCCAGGTTTTTGCACTTCCGATCCGATACCGATATTGTTTTTGCATTTCCGATCCGATACCGATACTGACCGATACCGAGACTGACCGATACTGGCCTATCCGAGCATGTATTAAAGTTTAAAGTTATTTAGCCTACTTAGTTGTCAGAATCATGTTGAAAAGGGTTTTAGTACTCTTGATAACAACTAGCCAGCTCAATTAGGGGAGTTTGAATAATACACAATGGTTGGTAACAAGAAACTGACCTGTTTATTCAAGGATAAACACAAAATAGACAAAATTATACATGACAAACAGAAATGGCATCATTGAACTAGGGCTGGGCGATATGGCCTTTTTTTAATATTGCGATATTTTAAGGCCATATTGCGATACACAATATATATCTCGATATTTTGCCTTAGCCTTGAATGAACACTTGATGCATATAATCACAGCAGTATGATGATTCTATGTGTTTTGATTGATTGATTGAGACTTGTATTAGTAGGTTGCACAGTGAAGTACATATTCCGTACAATTGACCACTAAATGGTAACACCCCAATAAGTTTTTCAACTTGTTTAAGACGGGGTCCACTTAAATTGATTCATGATACAGATATATACTATTTTGATGGTGTGGACGTGTGGCACCGAATGGAGATAAGCGTCTCGACAGACCTTACAATATTTGAACAATGATGACGAAAACTGTTGTCTCTGTCGTGTCCGTGTTTCGAAAATTGTTATGCGCTTATTTTTTTATTTGATTTTGTGCGTGGCATAGATTTGCTGTGTGCAGAGGACGCTTGAGCAGGCGCGCACCTTAGCAGCTGCGCTAGCATCACAGCTAACGTTAGCCATGCCGCTACCTCGCTCTCTGCTGGGAGAGGACGTATACGTATGTGACGTATGATGTGACAGTATGTGACGTGTGTAAGAAGGTGCGCTCGCAGGAAAGAGTGAGAAGAGCCTGTCGTGTAATGCCAGCAGCTAAAAGCAACTGCGTGAGAATTGTGGATGTGTTGAAGGTGTGCTGGAAAATGCGGAACGGAAATTACGGAGCAGCAGAAAAGTGGATTGTATTATTTAAATAGGTGCGTTGGAAAACACGGACCGGGGTTTTTTTTAAAACTGGATCTGGATCGGCGTTTTCCCATGCCTTGCCGATACGCAATTTTTGGCAAATATCGGCAGCCGATCCGATCCAAATATCGGATCGGGACATCCCTAACGTTAACATACCAGGCACGTTCTCAGTTGGTTATTTATGCCTCATATAACGTACACTTATTCAGCCTGTTGTTCACTATTCTTTATTTATTTTAAATTGCCTTTCAAATGTCTATTCTTGCTGTTGGGTTTTATCAAATAAATTTCCCCCAAAAATGCGACTTATATATGTTTTTTTCCTTCTTTATTATGCCATTTCGGCAGGTGCGACTTATACTCCGGTGCGACTTATACTCCGAAAAATACGGTATTAGCAATGTTGTTATTATAAGCGCCTACGCAGCGGCACCGGGATCACAGAGCGCTAACTACCTTATGCTGCTATATTGACATATTGAGCCATTGAGCTGCTGCTTCGCCTTCAAGTTGATCATTATACATGATAAATCATGCCTCTTACCTGGATAGTAGAAGGTTGTGGACTTAAACCGAGAAGTTGGTCAACTTTCACATCCAACTTAGACCCGGAGATGGCGAGAAAAAACACGAAGACGCTCGTTTACGGCAGCTTTTTTTTTTTTTTTAACCCTTCGTGAGGATTATTTTTCAGATTGGTTTTATTTGAAGCTATACAGTTTCAAAGTGATGCATCACATTTTTTACATTTTCTTTACAAAATGTCCAAAAATTATGAATAATTATTCATCTAAATGGGAAGATACAAACATCACATCAGTCCCACATTGTACATTAAGTGATTGCACTGCAAAAAGTCAGTGTTCAAAAACAAGAAAAAAAAAATTAAAAAATTAGGGGTATTTTATTTGAACTAAGCAAAATTATCTGCCAATAGAACAAGAACATTTGGCTTGTCAAGACTTACCAAAACAAGTAAAATTAAAGCTGCAAGCAGCATTGGTCGGGCCCGCATATTTGGCAGGTGCTAGTCCTAAGTGTCCCAATACTATTGTCCAGTTTTAGTCCTAAGTGTCCCAATACTTTTGTCAAGTTGTAGTCCTAAGTGTCCCAATACTTTTGGCCAGTGTAGGTGTCCCAATACTTTTATCCAGTGGTAGTCCTAAGTGTCCCAATACTTTTGTCCAGTTGTAGTCCTAAGTGTCCCAATACTTTTGTCAAGTTGTAGTCCTAAGTGTCCCAATACTTTTGGCCTGTGTAAGTGTCCCAATACTTTTGTCCAGTGGTAGTCCTAAGTGTCCCAATACTTTTGTCCAGTTGTAGTCCTAAGTGTCCCAATACTTTTGTCCAGTGTATGCGTCCCAATACTTTTGGCCTGTGTAAGTGTCCCAATACTTTTGTCCAGTGGTAGTCCTAAGTGTCCCAATACTTTTGTCCAGTTGTAGTCCTAAGTGTCCCAATACTTTTGTCCAGTGTATGCGTCCCAATACTTTTGGCCAGTGTAAGTGTCCCAATACTTTTGTCAAGTGGTAGTCCTAAGTGTCCCAATACTTTTGTCTACGTTTAGTCCGAAGTGTCCCAATACTTTTGTCCAGTTCTAGTCCTAAGTGTCCCAATACTTTTGTCAAGTTGTAGTCGTAAGTGTCCCAATACTTTTGTCCAGTGTAAGTGTCCCAATACTTTTGTCCAGTGGTAGTCCTAAGTGTCCCAATACTTTTGGCCAGTTTTAGTCCTAAGTGTCCCAATACTTTTGTCCAGTGGTAGGCCGAAGTGTCCCAATACTTTTGTCAAGTTGTAGTCCTAAGTGTCCCAATACTTTAGTCCAGTGTAGGTGTCCCAATACTTTTGTCCAGTGGTTATCCTAAGTGTCCCAATACTCTTGTCCAGTTTTAGTCCTAAGCGTCCCAATACTTTTGTTTAGTGGCAGTCTGAAGTGTCCCAATACTTTTGTCCAGTTTTAGTCCTAAGTGTCCCAATACTTTTGTCTAGTTTTTGTCCTAAGTGTCCCAATACTTTTGTCCAGTGTAAGTGTCCCAAAACTTTTGTCCAGTGGTAGTCCTAAGTGTCCCAATACTTTTGTCCAGTTGTAGTCCTAAGTGTCCCAATACTTTTGTCCAGTTGTAGTCCTAAGTGTCCCAATACTTTTGTCAAGTTGTAGTCCTAAGTGTCCCAATACTTTTGGCCTGTGTAAGTGTCCCAATACTTTTGTCCAGTGGTAGTCCTAAGTGTCCCAATACCTTTGTCCAGTTGTAGTCCTAAGTGTCCCAATACTTTTGTCCAGTGTATGCGTCCCAATACTTTTGGCCAGTGTAAGTGTCCCAATACTTTTGTCAAGTGGTAGTCCTAAGTGTCCCAATACTTTTGTCTACGTTTAGTCCGAAGTGTCCCAATACTTTTGTCCAGTTCTAGTCCTAAGTGTCCCAATACTTTTGTCAAGTTGTAGTCGTAAGTGTCCCAATACTTTTGTCCAGTCTAGGTGTCCCAATACTTTTGTCCAGTGGTAGTCCTAAGTGTCCCAATACTTTTGGCCAGTTTTAGTCCTAAGTGTCCCAATACTTTTGTCCAGTGGTAGGCCGAAGTGTCCCAATACTTTTGTCAAGTTGTAGTCCTAAGTGTCCCAATACTTTAGTCCAGTGTAGGTGTCCCAATGCTTTTGTCCAGTGGTTATCCTACGTGTCCCAATACTTTTGTCCAGTTTTAGTCCTAAGCGTCCCAATACTTTTGTTTAGTGGCAGTCTGAAGTGTCCCAATACCTTTGTCCAGTTTTAGTCCTAAGTGTCCCAATACTTTTGTCTAGTTTTTGTCCTAAGTGTCCCAATACTTTTGTCCAGTGTAAGTGTCCCAAAACTTTTGTCCAGTGGTAGTCCTAAGTGTCCCAATACTTTTGTCCAGTTGTAGTCCTAAGTGTCCCAATACTTTTGTCCCGTGGTAGTCCGAAGTTTCCCAATACGTAAGTCAAGTCAAGTCTCTTGGTAGAAAAAAAAAGAAACCTTTTTGCTCAATATGTTGAAAAATATTTTTTAATTAAGTAAATGCTAGTGCCATTATCTTGACATAATGATATGCGCTCGACATTACATTTCTTGAAACCAGCGAACTTATACTAAAAACTAATTTATTGTTCTTAATGGAAAGGCAACAAGGCAACCGCTTGTTACTCTCGTGGTCTCCTAGCCTCTCAGGCAAATCATATGGTGTAAAAATGCATTTTTCCATCGATAACATGACATCATCGCGCCAAGTGCGTGCTCTTTCAGTCAATTAGTGCGCATATATACAGCCCGGCCCCCGGCCAAAATGTTTTTAATTGTCATTTTGAGGAATTCATCTGAATGTGCATGAACTATTTCTGTTCAAAATTGTTAGAAATGACAAATGTTTAAATATTAACTGTCAGTTTACTGTACTGTGCCAACTGTACTACTATATGAGTACGTATGTTCTATTGTTTCATTGAAAATAAAACAACATTTGGATGTCATCTGTTTTAATTATGAGACACAATTGTGTCAAAGTCATGATTTTTTTTTTCATGCTTGAAATAAGAAATTATTACTTTAAAAAAGTAGCTTTATACTTGTGAGTGTTGATGACACAGCTTTGCAACATTTGATATTCTAGTTTCAAGCATGTTTTACTCAATGTAGGTCATCAAATCTCAGCAACAAGCTGTAATATCTTACTGAGATCATTTAGGACCACACCACTTATAAATAGATAAAGAACTGTGTGGGCATTAAGGGCGCCGCCCTCAACTGGTTCCGGTCGTACCTAACCGACAGGAGTTTTTGTGTAAAAGTAGACAGTTTTATGTCGTCCACAGCTCCTTTACCACATGGGGTCCCCCAGGGCTCAATCCTTGCCCCAATTTTATTTGCGCTTTACCTTCTCCCCCTTGGTTCTATTTTTAGGAAGTACAGTATTGCATTTCATTTTTATGCCGATGATTGCCAGATTTATTTTCCCATGGCACAAAATAACACGGTTCAACGTCTTATTGACTGCCTGCACGACATCAAAGTCTGGCTTTCAGCTAACTTCCTGAGCCTAAATGAAGATAAAACAGAAGTTATGTTGTTCGGTCCAAGTCGCTCTCCCTCCCCCAACGTTGACCTCGGCACTCTGACCCCGTATCTCAGCGACTCTGTCACAAACCTGGGGGTAAAGTTTGACTCAGATTTTAAATTCGAAAAACAAATCAGCAGCGTCGTTCAAAAAAGCTTTTATCAATTACGCCAAATAGCGAAAGTGAAACCGCTTCTATCAAGACATGATCTTGAGAAATTAATCCACGCTTTTATCTCGACTCGTCTTGATTATTGTAATGCCCTGTATGTTGGCATTAGCCAGGCCTGCAGCTCGTGCAGAACTCTGCTGCTCGTCTGCTAACACAGACCCGCAGACGTGAGCACATCACCCCTATTTTAGCGTCCCTTCACTGGCTCCCTGTGCGTTACCGAATACATTTTAAACTCCTTTTATTTGTTTTTAAATGTCTAAACAACCTCGCGCCAACCTATCTCTCCGACCTCCTTCAGCCTTACTGCCCCACCCGATCCTTAAGATCAGCCGATCAGCTGCTGTTGACGGTCCCTGACACAAGGCTGAAGCTTAGAGGTGACAGAGCTTTCGCCGTTGCTGCTCCCAAGCTCTGGAACGACCTACCCCTGAGTGTTAGACAAGCCTCCTCTCTTCCTGTTTTTAAATCTCTCTTAAAAACATACTTTTATTCCATGGCTTTTAACACTGAGTGATATCCATCCTGCAATGGCGCCCCATAATACACCTGCTGTGATCCTGTTTTTATGTTTTTATTAATTCTATTTTAATTATTTATTTTTTTATCGTGTTCTGTTTGTGTTGTGTTGTGTTTGCTCGGTACTCGTTTTATCTTTTAACCTGCTCATTGTACAGCACTTTGGCTACCCCTGTGGTAAATTTTAAATGTGCTCTATAAATAAAGTTGATTTGATTTGATTTGAAATAAGTAAAACACTAACATAAAATCTGCTTAGTGAGAATAATTATCTTATCAGACAGAAAATAAGCAAATATCACCCTTATTTGAGATATTTAATCTTACATAGATTTCAGTTTTTGCAGTGTGTATTATGTTCGTAGTTGATATGTTTGTTTAGCACTTAGCTACACTAAAGCTGCATTTGTTTAGCACACAGCTTCTAAAACATGTAGCTCGTCCTCCTTATCGTCAGGCTAACAAATGTAACGTTCTTGATAATTATATGTCCCAAAGTAGTCTTTGTTGTCTCTCATGAAGTCTTGTAGTGTTGCTGTTGTTGAAGGGAAAAGCAAACGTTGTGATGCGTCTGTTAAAATAATGCACCGCCATATGGTTAAAATAAACAAAATACGTAAATATGAAATGTTATGAATGTTACTACATTTCATATATACTTACAGCATGCATATAAAACGATGATGGTGTTCAGTGGATGTCTTTTAGGTCGCTTTATAGGCTGATTAGGGCAACTCCCTTTCACTCCATTGTTAGCTGACTTTTGCTAGCCTTTATTTACGACTTAGAATGCATAAGAAAATGAAAACACGTGTTCTTGTCTTACAAAAGGATTGTAAATGATAGGCAAAATTCCCTAAAAAGTGCAGTTCCCCTTTAACATTGAGAAACATTCCGCTGCACAGTTCACCATGTCCAAAAAGGAGTAGGACAGGGCTATTCAAGATACTGTAGATTGTTTTAGGGACCACATTTTCAGAAAGCTAAGGACCAGGGGCCCGGACTTCTGCCTTTACTGTTAAACCTATTTTGTGTTTACCTGAGAACCATCGTCCTCTGCAGTGTACATTTGATTGATGTCTATTTATTAAGACATTCTGGGAAAAAAATAAATAGCTTTGTCTAAACAAATGGAACACGCTGCTTTTTTTAAAGTACTTACTGCAAAAGTCTGATAGTCAATTTTACGAGTTAAACGTTTTTTTTATTAAGATATATCTGTAACCACAATGGTGTAATTAAAATAGACACTCGAGAGATAACATAATACGTTGAGGAGCAGGAGCTAATGAAGAGAACTACGATCATTTGTGAATAACACTGAGATACAAAAGGTGATTTAAAAAGGGATTAATTGAAAAACATTAAGGCAGAAAGAAAAAGTAAACATTTGAGAACGATACATACTGTAGAGCAGAGCTTCTCCAAGTCCGGACTCTGGTCTGGCATGTAAATACAGATCCAATCGGGACAAGGAATGGCTATTGGCACAATAAAAATGGAAAACATACAAATGCCTGTTTCAAAAAAAACAATGGCTATTTTTATGGAATTTTTGTGACATCAAATACATTAATTGTATAAATACAACTGATAATTAATACATACATGTATGAATGAGAAATAATCTAGAACAGGGGTGCTCATTACGTCGATCGCGAGCTACCGGTCGATCTCGGAGGGTGTGTCAGTCGATCACCAGCCAGGCATTAAAAAAATAGTCCTAAAAATGAGCGATCATAAATCTTCACTATGACGTCACTTTCATCACTTGATTGACATTCACGGCACCCGAGGGTCTTCTGAGATGATGCTGGCTGCTGCCAGCTCATTAAAATGACCGCCTGGAAGGCGAGAAACACTTTATTTCAACAGACTCTGGCGCCTTACCTGTCGTCAAAACTCCAAAGACCGACTGCACAGTTGCACAGTTGCGCTAACAAAACGAGTCTCAGAAAGCTGGCGTGCACAAGCTAGCAAGCTACGGAGTTTGCCGACAATGTATTTCTTGTAAAGTGTATACAAAGGAGTACGGAAGCTGGATAAATAAAATGCCAAAAACCAACCACTTTCATGTGGTATTGGACAGAAAGGAGGACTTTTTTTCTCCTCCATTCGAAAATGCGGACGTTTTTAGCACCACTGTCTGATTCTAATCAGTGCAAGTCATCAGAATCAGGTAATACACCAACTTATATTCTTGTCTTCATGAAAGAAAGGAATCTACAGGTAAAAGCCAGTAAATTAGAATATTTTGAAAAACTTGATTTATTTGAGTAATTGCATTCAAAAGGTGTAACTTGTACATTATATTTATTCATTGCACACAGACTGATGCATTCAAATGTTTATTTCATTTAATTTTGATGATTTGAAGTGGCAACAAATGAAAATCCAAAATTCCGTGTGTCACAAAATTAGAATATTGTGTAAGGCTAATACAAAAAAGGGATTTTTAGAAATGTTGGCCAACTGAAAAGTATGAAAATGAAAAATATGAGCATGTACAATACTCAATACTTGGTTGGAGCTCCTTTTGCCTCAATTACTGCGTTAATGCGGCGTGGCATGGAGTCGATGAGTTTCTGGCACTGCTCAGGTGTTATGAGAGCCCAGGTTGCTCTGATAGTGGCCTTCAACTCTTCTGCGTTTTTGGGTCTGGCATTCTGCATCTTCCTTTTCACAATACCCCACAGATTTTCTATGGGGCTAAGGTCAGGGGAGTTGGCGGGCCAATTTAGAACAGAAATACCATGGTCCGTAAACCAGGCACGGGTAGATTTTGCGCTGTGTGCAGGCGCCAAGTCCTGTTGGAACTTGAAATCTCCATCTCCATAGAGCAGGTCAGCAGCAGGAAGCATGAAGTGCTCTAAAACTTGCTGGTAGACGGCTGCGTTGACCCTGGATCTCAGGAAACAGAGTGGACCGACACCAGCTGGACTGCTGCTGAATGGTCCAAAGTCATGTTTTCTGACGAAAGCAAATTTTGCATTTCCTTTGGAAATCGAGGTCCCAGAGTCTGGAGAGGCACAGGATCCACGTTGCCTGAAGTCTAGTGTAAAGTTTCCACCATCAGTGATGGTTTGGGGTGCCATGTCATCTGCTGGTGTCGGTCCACTCTGTTTCCTGAGATCCAGGGTCAACGCAGCCGTCTACCAGCAAGTTTTAGAGCACTTCATGCTTCCTGCTGCTGACCTGCTCTATGGAGATGGAGATTTCAAGTTCCAACAGGACTTGGCGCCTGCACACAGCGCAAAATCTACCCGTGCCTGGTTTACGGACCATGGTATTTCTGTTCTAAATTGGCCCGCCAACTCCCCTGACCTTAGCCCCATAGAAAATCTGTGGGGTATTGTGAAAAGGAAGATGCAGAATGCCAGACCCAAAAACGCAGAAGAGTTGAAGGCCACTATCAGAGCAACCTGGGCTCTCATAACACCTGAGCAGTGCCAGAAACTCATCGACTCCATGCCACGCCGCATTAACGCAGTAATTGAGGCAAAAGGAGCTCCAACCAAGTATTGAGTATTGTACATGCTCATATTTTTCATTTTCATACTTTTCAGTTGGCCAACATTTCTAAAAATCCCTTTTTTGTATTAGCCTTAAGTAATATTCTAATTTTGTGACACACGGAATTTTGGATTTTTATTTGTTGCCACTTCAAATCATCAAAATTAAATGAAATAAACATTTGAATGCATCAGTCTGTGTGCAATGAATAAATATAATGTACAAGTTACACCTTTTGAATGCAATTACTGAAATAAATCAAGTTTTTCAAAATATTCTAATTTACTGGCTTTTACCTGTATATGTGTTAAACATGCCTGTATTATCTTTAAACACCTTTAACTTATTAACAATATTAACTATATGTGTTAAACATGCTTGTATTATCTTTAAACACCTTTAACTTGTTAATAATATTAACTATATGTATTAAACATGCTTGTATTATCATTAAACACCTTTAACTTGTTAACAATATTATTTATATGTATTAAACATGCTTGCATTATCTTTAAACACCTTTAACTTGTTAACAATATTAACTATATGTATTAAACATACTTGTATTATCATTAAACACCTTTAATTTATTAACAATATTAACTATATGTATTAAACATTCTTGTGTTATCATTAAACACCTTTAATTTATTAACAATATTAACTATGTGTTAAACATGATTGCATTATCATTAAGCACCTTTAATTTATTAACAATATTAACTATATGTGTTAAACATGCTTGCATTACCATTAAACACCTTTAACTTGTTAACAAAAACATATATTTCATAAATAAGTAAATATAAATTATATATATGAATGAGGTAGATCCCCACGACTTGATCAATTGAAAAGTAGCTCGCCTGCAGAAAAAGTGTGAGCACCCCTGATCTAGAATAATGATATAAAATATAATAATCCACAACAATTTGTCATAATTTTTGCGCAAAAGAAAACATTGAGAAAATGCAAAAAAAAAATGTGCTCGTATTGCAATGTTGATGCTCATGATTCGTGAATGCAACCTCACTCTCCGTAACCGTCATCGCTGCGTAATGAGGAAGTGCAGGAGACGAATTAAGCCTCGAATTAAAAGTTAAGTTAAAGTACCAATGATTGTCACACACACACATGAGGTGTGGCGAAATTATTCTCTGCATTTGACCCAATACCCTTGATCACCCCCTGGGAGGTGAGGGGAGAAGTGAGCAACAGCGGCGGCCGCGCCCGGGAATCATTTTTGGTGATTCAACCCCCAATTCCAACCCTTAATGCTGAGTGCCAAGCAGGGAGGTAATGGGTCCCATTTTTATAGTCTTTGGTATGACTCGACCGGGGTTTGAACTCACAACCTACCGATCTCAGGGCGTACACTCTAACCCAGGGGTGCTCACACTTTTTCTGCAGGCGAGCTACTTTTCAATTGATCAAGTCGTGGGGATCTACCTCATTCATATATATCATTTATATTTACTTATTTATGAAATATATGTTTTTGTTAATAAGTTAAAGGTGTTTAATGATAATGCAAGCATGTTTAACACATATAGTTAATATTGTTAAAAAATTAAAGGTGTTTAATGATAATACAAGTATGTTTAATACATATAGTTAATATTGTTAACAAGTTAAAGGTGGTTAAAGATAATGCAAGTATGTTTAACACATATAGTTAATATTGTTAACAACTTAAAGGTGGTTAAAGATAATACAAGCATGTTTAACACATATAGTTAATATTGTTAATAAGTTAAAGGTGTTTAAAGATAATACAAGCATGTTTAACACATAGTTAATATTGTTAACAAGTTAAAGGTGTTTAATGATAATACAAGCATGTTTTAACACATATAGTTAATATTGTTAACAAGTTAAAGGTGTTTAATGATAATACAAGCATGTTTTAACACATATAGTTAATATTGTTAACAAGTTAAAGGTGTTTAATGATAATACAAGCATGTTTAACACATATAGTTAATATTGTTAATAAGTTAAAGGTGTTTAAAGATAATACAAGCATGTTTAACACATATAGTTAATATTGTTAACAAGTTAAAGGTGTTTAAAGATAATACAAGCATGTTTAACACATATAGTTAATATTGTTAACAACTTAAAGGTGGTTAAAGATAACACAAGCATGTTTAACACATATAGATTCCTTTCTTTCATGAAGACAAGAATGTAAGTTGGTGTATTACCTGATTCTGATGACTTGCATTGATAGGAATCAGACAGTGGTGCTGATAACGTCCGCATTTTCGAATGGAGGAGAAAAAAAGTCCTCCTTTCTGTCCAATACCACATGAAAGTGGTTGGTTTTTGGCATCTTATTTGTCCAGCTTCCGTACTCCTTTGTATACACTTTACAAGAAATACATTGTCGGCAAACTCCGTAGCTTGCTAGCTTGTGCACGCCAGCTTTCTGAGACTCTTATTTTGTTAGCGCAACTGTGCAGTCGGTCTTTGGAGTTTTGACGACAGGTACGGCGCCAGAGTCTGTTGAAATAAAGTGTTTCTCGCCTTCCTGTCGGTAATTTTAATGAGCTGGCAGCAGCCAGCGTCATCTCAGAAGACCGTCGGGTGCCATGAATGTCAATCAAGTGACGAAAGTGACGTCATAGTGAAGATTTATGATCGCTCATTTTTAGGACTATTTTTTTAATGCCTGGCTGGTGATCGACTGACACACCCTCCGCGATCGACCGGTAGCTCGCGATCGACGTAATGAGCACCCCTGCTCTAACCTCTAGGCCACTGTACACAATAGACAAACAATAACAGTTATTGTTGTTGTCGTACTTTTTGCATGTTGTTTTAACATCGTTGGGGAAAGCTCAATATACGTTACATTAAGCTGCAAATTCTCCATCCCGCAATTGAAGCGCGAACGTGGACTTTTGAGAAATAAGTTGGAGAACCCCCGCAGCAGAACTGTATCAGAAACACTCGGCCGTGATGTCCAAGGCAGGCAGAAAACAAGACGCAGGCGAGAGCGAGAGAAACGGCTTGTTGATTAAAGCCAGCAGCTTCAATAATGCAAATGTAATTACTTGGACCGGCTTGCTTTTGTACCTCCTCGCCAAATTAAGGCTGCCGTGCAAAAGTGTGGGGGGTGGGGGTCGGACTTAAGGCAGAACACGGGGCTGAATTACAAAAGGAGAATGGGCTTGTGATTCAGATAAATACATGGAGTGCGCTCGATAAATTAGCAGGTTGAGTAAATAGCTCCTGGGAATGTATTATCTTATTTTGAAACCACTCATCCAAATCCACTCAGGTCACAAAACGCTCGGGAGTCAGTGTTGCCATGGCGACACTGGTCAGCTTCGACTCCCTGGCACGGTTAAATAGCACGTCTACCGGTACTTGCATTTGTACGCCAGCTTTTCTTACCGTCACTCACACACCAATGGGACAAAAAAAAATCCTTAAATAGAGAGCAAAGACAGAAAATATACACGAGCGTGTTTCTGCCCAAGGAGCCTGCAGCGGCGGGCTCATGGGGGAGACGAGGCGCACACACCTTCGTTCTGCTGAGCCTGAAGGACAACTGGAGCTGTTTATTACTAAATCCCTCCTCCCTCCCCTGCTTCCTTCTCTCTCCTCTCCTCATTTTCTCTTGCCATCACTCTCCGGTTGTTGGATGCTTTGCCACATCAGCTGTTCTACCCTCCACGCCAAAATGACCCCTCAAGGAAACTTAATCCTGCGTCTCGTTGGTGTGTGCGTGTGTTTTGTACGTGCTCGCCCACAGAATGCTTACGGCCCGTTCTCGCGTGCACATTCTGCAGTTTCAACCAACCGACACTGCCCTCTCCCATAGTCACCTAAAATATATTGCGAGTTTATTACCGTATTTTCCGCACTATAAGGCGCACCGGATTATTAGCCGCACCTTCAATGAATTACATATTTCATAACTTTGTCCACCAATAAGCCGCCCCGGATTATAAGCCGCGCCTACGCTGCGCTAAAGGGAATGTCAAAAAAACAGTCAGATAGTTCAGTCAAACTTTAATAATATATTGAAAACCAGCGTTCTAACAACTCTGTCCCAAAATGTACGCAAATGTGCAATCACAAACATAGTAAAATTCAAAATGGTGTACAGCAATAGCAACATAATGTTGCTCGAACGTTAATGTCACAACACACAAAATAAACACCTTCTGAAGTTATTCTTCATTCGTAAATCCTTCGAATTCTTCGTCTTCGGTGTCCGAATTGAAAAGTTGCGCAAGCGTGGGATCCAAAATGGCCGGTTCCGTCTCGTCGAAGTAATCGGAGTCAGTGTCGCTGTTGTTGTCCAGTAGTTCTGTGAATCCTGCCTTCCGGAAAGCTCGGACCACAGTTGTGACCGAAATATCTGCCCAGGCATTTACGATCCACTGGCAAATGTTGGCGTATGTCGTCCGGCGCTGTCTGCCCGTCTTAGTGAAGGTGTGTTCGCCTTCGGAGCTGTGTGAAAAAAGCCACCCGGCCTCTTCGCGTAAACTTCCCTTAACCACTCGCTCATCTTTTCTTCATCCATCCATCCCTTCGAGTTAGCTTTTATGATGACGCCGGCTGGAAAGGTCTCTTTTGGCAAGGTCTTCCTTTTGAATATCACCATGGGTGGAAGTTAGCATGGCAAGCTAGAACCACAGTGAAGGATGACTTCTCATTCCCTGTGGTGCGAATATTCACCGTACGTGCTCCCGTTCCACAGTGCGGTTCACAGGAATATCAGTTGCTGTGAAATACGGTAGTAATCCGTGTGCGGATGGAGAGATTGCGTCTTTTTATGAACCGGATCCTTGTCGCTTAGTAGGAGCCATTTTGTGGTCTTTACAGATGTAAACAGGAAATGAAACGTACGGTGATATCCGCGCGTTTTTTCTTCTTCTTCCGGGGGCGGGTGGTTGCTTACAGTAGAAGAAGAAGCGCTTCCTGTTCTATGGGGGCGGGTGCTTTCCTTGGCGGTTGCTTGCGTAGAAGAAGAAGCGCTTCCTGTTCTACCGGGAAAAAAGATGGCGGCTGTTTACCGTAGTTGCGAGATCGAAACTTTATGAAAATGAATCGTAATAAAGCGCACCGGGTTATAAGGCGCACTGTCAGCTTTTGAGAAAATGTGTGGTTTTTAGGTGCGCCTTATAGTGCGGAAAATACGGTAGCTTTTTGTGAAGGTAGTAAATGCACACATGGCTTTCATTCCATTTTTTTTTTTTTTTTTTTTTACTGCGACCCAAAATCACAATTAGCCATCCTGTTTGTCTTCAAGGCCTCAGACTGCCCAAGTGTTGAAACAGGTCCGTAATGGCCGCTGCTCTTTCCCCGCTACAAATAAACCATTAGATGATAATGTGTCGGGACGTGCCAGTTGGCTGGAAAAACACCAAGGAGTCATTTTCGCAGGGTTGTCCTCAAATTTACTGGGAAACACGACCAATATTCCTATTATGGAATCCTGCTGGATTGATTGAGCCCGAGCGTTGGCTGCAGACACTTTTTATACGGTAGATAAAATATTGTGTCAAACATTAGACACAGACAAACTCACAGTGTCATGTTAAAAATCAGTAATAAAAGACTAAGACCAGTGAATATTGTCACACTGACTGACTGATAACAATCATCAGTCAGTCTGTCCTCATATACACAGTGACTGACTGATGATTGTGTGAGAGGAGTGACTGACTGATGATTGTGTGAGAGGAGTGACTGACTGATAGTTGTGTGACAATATTCACTGGTCTTATTTTTTAGTTTGATATCAGCAGGATATTTCTGTATAACAGAGGAGTGACTGACTAATGATTGTGTGACTATATATGTATATATAAATATATATATATTAGAGATGCGCGGATAGGCAATTATTTCATCCGCAACCGCGTCAGAAAGTCGTCAACCATCCGCCATCCACCCGATGTAACGTTTGATCAGAACTTCACCCGCCCACCATCCGCCCGTTGTTATATATCTAATATTAATAAAAAAATTTAAAAAAAGGGTGAAAACTACGCGAATTGCACCTTGTGCAGACAAGATTTTTCGATCGGACACGGAGGAATTAGCGATGTAAAAGACCACGTTGGGACAAAAAAACACAAGTCTAATGCCGTTGCTAGCGATACAAGTGGAAAACTTTCAACGTTTTTCGTCGCCCAAACAGATTCTTTGGATGTGATAAATGCCGAAGTTTTATTTACGGAGGCAATAATTGAGCATGGACTTCCAATCGCACTGGCTGATCACATGGGACAGTTAATAATGTAATGCAACCTTTAAAAATCATTACGCGGTGATCGCGATCCCAAAAATAAACTTTTCTTGCATGATAATGTCCAGAAAAATTCGCTTTATATTACTATAGAGTCCTTTTAACGAATGAGTTTGATGGTTTATCACAAACCTTAAATGAAAGAAGTCCTTTGTTCTCCTGCACCATGCATGCGCTTTGGCCTTGCTTCGTGTTTGGTGCGCAATCCTGTCGGCTGTATTTCACAGCACGACATACTGTTAAAAGTGTTTATACTATTTATGCTTTCAAGTCCAAGTTGAAGAAATCTTGTTAAATGTTGACAGCATAACTACCAAAATACAGAAGTATGTCCTTAATATTTTTGCAGTGCTATTTCTGTTGAAAAGTTCAAATGATTACATTAGAGATGTGATGTGCCACTTTTCAAGTGTCTGATGGCTTAAATTAATTTTCATTAATTTTTCATATTTTGAATTCTTTTGAAAGGCTTACAAAAAAACTACATTTGAATTGTAATTCCATGCTATTGACAGGACTATTAATTTTAATGAAGTTAGCTTACCATGTTTACAGTATGATAATTGTGATAGAAATGTGAATTTTAGGCACAGAATATTTTTTACAATTGAACAAGGCAGTAGATTATACAAGCTTGGACAGAAAGTTAATAATGACACCAATTTTTTTTTTTATGGAATTGTTTAGTACTGTTTTACCATTTGTTTACTGTAAAACGTGTTTATACTGTTTATACTTTCAATTAACAAATTGAAGTCTTGTGAAAGGTTGACAGGATAACTGGCATTAACTGTCAAAATAATTTCAAACTATTGAAGTTATCTTACAGAATAAACATGTCAATCAACCCATATGATTTTTGCTGTAATATTTTTGTTTTGAAAAGTCACTGTGACTGATAGAAAAGTGATGGTTTTAGCAACATTTTAACCTGTCTGAATGCTAATAATCATTGTGCGTCTGGGGGCGAAGCCCTGAAACCTCCACCAGGACTTTGTCCTGGACCTACCGGGGCCTGCGGCCCTTGGACCCTGGCTACTAGGTTTTTCTGATTTAAAAGTTGGCAGGTATGGTGAGGTTATAAAGCTTTTGCCTGTTAAAGAAAGGAGACTGATCCAATGCACAGACATTCGCGTGCCACGCTGTCACGACCCAGACGCACACCAGTGCGCAATCATATGGGAGCCGCGCTGAGCGCACCTCCAAGCGCGTCTCGCTGCCGGCGACGGCCAGATATGGGCCCACGCTCCAACGCCATCCATTTTCAGGGCTAGTTGATTCGGCAGGTGGGTTGTTACACACTCCTTAGCGGGTTCCGACTTCCATGGCCACCGTCCTCTCTATATCAACCAGGGTGAGCCCCACCCCTTTCATGAGCGCACTACGCGTGGAGTGACCCCTGTTACGCGCCCCCGGCAACAGGGGTGGCAAGCAGGTAAGCTGCGCGGGCGGAGCGCGCGGAGTGACCCATGTTACGAGCCCCCGGCCACGGGGGTGGCGGGCAGGTAAGCTGCTTACCTGCTGCGCGTGACGCCGGCCGCGGCGAAAGCGGACGAGGCGGGGTGTCGGTGCGGTGGGCGCGGTAGTGACCCTGGACGTGCGTCGGGCCCTTCTCGCGGATCGCCTCAGCTACGGCTCCCGGTGGGGCCCTCTCGGGGGAAGGGGCCTCGGTCCCGGACCCCGGCGAGGCGTCCCTTCTCCGCTCCGTAAAAGTGTCCATCTCTTTTCTTTTTTTTTCTTCTGTTGTGGCATATGCTGCAGGTGCCTGCTCGTTTTTCGTATGTGGGTAACAACATTTAACTATGTATATATATTTCCGGATTGGTTTAACTGCCACCCGCAAAAAAAAAACAACAAAAAAAAATTAATCCGCCCGACCCGACCCGCGAGCGGATAAAATCTTAGTTTTTTTAATTTCATCCGCCCGATCCGCGGATAATCCGCGGACTCCGCGGTTGTGTCCGCAAACCGCGCATCTCTAATATATATACACACACGAGTGACGTGCGGTGAGGTTCATGGCTGGTGAGGCACTGACTTCATCACAGTCAGATTTACAAACATATGAACCCTAAAGAGTATCTTATTCACCATTTGATTGGCAGCAGTTAACGGGTTATGTTTAAAAGCTCATACCAGCATTCTTCCCTGCTTGGCACTCAGCATCAAGGCTTGGAAGTCACTGCTGCTGCCCACTGCTCCCCTCACCTCCCAGGGGGTGATCAAGGGGATGGGTCAAATGCAGAGGACAAATGTCACCACACCTAGTGTGTGTGTGACAATCATTGGGACTTTAACTTAACTTTAACTTTACACATACAAACTGTAGCACACAAAAAAATCACATTTAATTAAAAAAAACGTTATTATGGTCTTACCTTTCTTTACTTATAAGTGCGGGAACAGTGGTGTTCGTGTTGGAGGAGTTGTGAATGAATGAAATATGAAATCCGTGCTGCAGTCTGCAGGTGTACCTAATGTTGTGTCCCTGCAGTCGTTCACGCTCCTCCGGCGCGAGTATTGTTGTTTTTGCACTTTTTGGCTTCTTGTTAAGTGACTTTTTTTGGGTGGATTCAGTCTTGCACGTGGAGGGTTTGGGTGTGGGCTTTGGTTGGTGTGGCGCTCCCGTCGGGGGGGTGCGTTCTGCGGCGGGGGGTGCATTAACCGGCACCAGGAGGCGGGATTACGCGAGCCTCGGCCAGTGCGTCTTCGCAGCAGTTTTATGATTGCTCAGCACAATAAATACTTTACACACATACAGTTGTTGACAAAATACACTGTACATTATATACCTCAGCTAACTAAACTATGGAAATGTATAATATAGTTCATATAGCAACACGGTCTCACTGCACAGCAGGCCAGGAGTTAGCCGAGTCATTGCGCAATCCATGTTGCGGCACTGAGTGACGTGCCTCAACTGGCTGCTGATCACCGCACCGTCTCTTCTCAGTATTTGAACGGCAAATGTGAAAATTCCGCGATTTTGAATAAAAATAATCTAAAACTGGTGAAGTTAAATGGAAAATAACTTTATAGTATAATCACATATAACAATTTAATAGATTTTTTTTCTTTTTACATTTTTTTTCTTTCCATGATGGCAGGTGAGGCCCCACCTCACCTGCCTCTAGTGACCGCACGTCACTGATACACACACACTAGAGATGCGCGGATAGGCAATTATTTCATCCGCAACCGCATCAGAAAGTCGTCAACCATCCGCAATCCACCCGATCTAACATTTGATCAGAACCGCACCCGCCCGTTGTTATATATCTAATATAGACGATGCAAGGCATTAGTGAGGTTATAAAGCTTTTGCCTGTTAAAGAAAGGAGACTGATCCAATGCAGCACAGACATTTGCGTGCCACGCTGTCACGACCCAGACGCACACCAGTGCGCAATCATATGGGAGCCGCGCTGAGCGCACCTCCAAGCGCGTCTCGCTGCCGGCGACGGCCGGGTATATGGGCCCGACGCTCCAGCGCCATCCATTTTCAGGGCTAGTTGATTCGGCAGGTGGGTTGTTACACACTCCTTAGCGGGTTCCAACTTCCATGGCCACCGTCCTAGCTGCTGTCTATATCAACCAGGGTGAGCCCCACCCCTTTCGTGAGCGCACTGCGCGCGGAGTGACCCCTGTTACGCGCCCCCGGCAACAGGGGTGGCGGGCAGGTAAGCTGCGCGGGCGGAGCGCGCGGAGTGACCCCTGTTACGAGCCCCCGGCCACGGGGGTGGCGGGCAGGTAAGCTGCTTACCTGCTGCGCGTGACGCCGGCCGCGGCAAAGGCGGACGAGGCGGGGTGTCGATGCGGTGGGCGCGGTGGTGACCCTGGACGTGCGTCGGGCCCTTCTCGCGGATCGCCTCAGTTACGGCTCCCGGTGGGGCCCTCTCGGGGGAAGGGGCCTCGGTCCCGGACCCCGGCGAGGCGTCCCTTCTCCGCTCCGTAAAAGTGTCCATCTCTTTTTGTTTTTTTCTTCTGTTGTGGCATATGCTGCAGGTGCCTGCTCGTTTTTCGTATGTGGGTAACAACATTTAACTATGTATATATATTTCCGAATTGGTTTAACTGCCACCCGCCTGAATCTATTTAAAATCTAATTTTTTTTTATTTCAACCACCCGACCCGACCCGCGGATAAAATCTAATTTTTTTAAATTTCATCCGCCCGATCCGCGGATAATCCGCGGACTCCGCGGTTGTGCCCGCAAACCGCGCATCTCTAACACACACACATCGGCCACACACCAACCCGAGTAAAAATAATTGCCATGGTCTGACCCAGCCAGCCGGCAAAACCCCGCAAAAAGAGGCATCCAAAACCGTGTGCAAGCTCACGCCAAAAAGCATAAACCTCATAATTTGACACTATGACATTGGTTAACAGGGGTATCCATCATTGTAACATGTATACGTCAGAAAAGATGACATTCATCATAGGTCCCCTTTAAACACAACAAAACAAACATGTAATCAAGCTTTTCTTGACACAAATTTTCTCACAAAAACATGTCTTAAAAAGGGTCAATATGTTATTTGAACTTGAATCACTACATTGTGAATGCAACCAAATGAGACGTTTTGTCTTGAATACGGTTTCCAAAAACGGTTCTTGAGAAAGAGTCTTGTATTCAGTTCAATACAGTATTTTAACGACAGAGGCTTGAGCCCTGCTGACTGATACCCAATTGTCTTCCCAGGACAACTACACTTTTGCACAGCCGGGCATCCAGAGGAAAGTCAAGGCCTTGGAGGAGCTGGTCAGCAGGATTGACGGTCAGTGTTAAACATTATCTGTGTATTCTGTAAAAGCTGTTTACGGAGCAATGCCAGAGGACAGTCCTTACAAACTGCAGACTGGTAGAAAATTGACACTTTCAAATGCTTTTTTAGACTATGAGGCGCACTTTCAATCCTCTCATTTTCTCAAACATCGACAGTGTGCCTTAAAACCCGGCGCGCTTAATGTACAGATTCATTCTGATTGTGCTTACTGACCTCGAAGCAATTTTATTTGGTACATTGTGCAATGATAAGTGTGACCAGTAGATGGCAGTCACACATAAGAGATACATGTGGGCTGCCTTTTCAATAGATGACTTGTCTCTAGCAAGTACATGTTAGCAAGCAAGCCCAACACTTTGGAGGGTGCATTGAGAATATAGAACATTACACACAGCGTTAAAAAATCTGTCAAAAATGTTTTAGTACGACTTTGGTAAGCTACAAAGCCGCACCGCTTGATGGAACGCGGAGCATTACGGCTACTGTAGTCAGACGTGCTGTGTTTCAACATACTGGTAGTATTATGGTGAGTTTGAGTTTTTTCTAATCGGCATTTTGTTTTGACTTTTTATGCAAAACCAACTGTTCTTATTTAAAGGCCTGCTGAAACCCACTACTACCGACCACGCAGTCTGATAGTTTATATATCAATGATGAAATCTTAACATTGCAACACATGCCAATACGGCCGGGTTAGCTTACTAAAGTGCAATTTTAAATTTCGCGCAAAATATCCTGCTGAAAACGTCTCGGTATGATGACGCCTGCGCGTGACGTCACGGATTGTAGAGGACATTTTGGGACAGCATGGTGGCCAGCTATTAAGTCGTCTGTTTTCATCGCAAAATTCCACAAAATTCTGGACATCTGTGTTGGTGAATCTTTTGCAATTTGTTCAATGAACAATGGAGACAGCAAAGAAGAAAGCTGTAGGTGGGAAGCGGTGTATTGCGGCAGGTGTTGTGCCGGATAACACAGCCGGTGTTTCATTGTTTACATTCCCGGAAGATGACAGTCAAGCTTTACCATTGGCCTGTGGAGAACTGGGACAACAGAGACTCTTACCAGGAGGACTTTGAGTTGAATGCGCAGACGCGGTACCGTGAGTACGCATGCAGCTGCGGCTTCCAAACGTTTGATCGCTTGTCCGTACGTGCGTGCCGCTATGTGCATGTCACGTATGTAACGTTGGGGACTTTGGGGAAATATATGTGCTGTATGAACTTTGGGGAGGTGAACGGTACTTTGGGCTGTGGGATTGAGTGTGTTGTGCAGGTGTTTGAGTTGTATTGGCGGGTTATATGGACAGGAGGGGGGAGGTGTTTGTTATGCGGGATTAATTTGTGGCATATTGAATATAAGCCTGGTTGTGTTGTGGCTAATAGAGTATACAGGTAAAAGCCAGTAAATTAGAATATTTTGAAAAACTTGATTTATTTCAGTAATTGCATTCAAAAGGTGTAACTTGTACATTATATTTATTCATTGCACACAGACTGATGCATTCAAATGTTTATTTCATTTAATTTTGATGATTTGAAGTGGCAACAAATGAAAATCCAAAATTCCGTGTGTCACAAAATTAGAATATTACTTAAGGCTAATACAAAAAAGGGATTTTTAGAAATGTTGGCCAACTGAAAAGTATGAAAATGAAAAATATGAGCATGTACAATACTCAATACTTGGTTGGAGCTCCTTTTGCCTCAATTACTGCGTTAATGCGGCGTGGCATGGAGTCGATGAGTTTCTGGCACTGCTCAGGTGTTATGAGAGCCCAGGTTGCTCTGATAGTGGCCTTCAACTCTTCTGCGTTTTTGGGTCTGGCATTCTGCATCTTCCTTTTCACAATACCCCACAGATTTTCTATGGGGCTAAGGTCAGGGGAGTTGGCGGGCCAATTTAGAACAGAAATACCATGGTCCGTAAACCAGGCACGGGTAGATTTTGCGCTGTGTGCAGGCGCCAAGTCCTGTTGGAACTTGAAATCTCCATCTCCATAGAGCAGGTCAGCAGCAGGAAGCATGAAGTGCTCTAAAACTTGCTGGTAGACGGCTGCGTTGACCCTGGATCTCAGGAAACAGAGTGGACCGACACCAGCAGATGACATGGCACCCCAAACCATCACTGATGGTGGAAACTTTACACTAGACTTCAGGCAACGTGGATCCTGTGCCTCTCCTGTCTTCCTCCAGACTCTGGGACCTCGATTTCCAAAGGAAATGCAAAATTTGCATGGTTGGGTGATGGTTTGGGGTGCCATGTCATCTGCTGGTGTCGGTCCACTCTGTTTCCTGAGATCCAGGGTCAACGCAGCCGTCTACCAGCAAGTTTTAGAGCACTTCATGCTTCCTGCTGCTGACCTGCTCTATGGAGATGGAGATTTCAAGTTCCAACAGGACTTGGCGCCTGCACACAGCGCAAAATCTACCCGTGCCTGGTTTACGGACCATGGTATTTCTGTTCTAAATTGGCCCGCCAACTCCCCTGACCTTAGCCCCATAGAAAATCTGTGGGGTATTGTGAAAAGGAAGATGCAGAATGCCAGACCCAAAAACGCAGAAGAGTTGAAGGCCACTATCAGAGCAACTTGGGCTCTCATAACACCTGAGCAGTGCCAGAAACTCATCGACTCCATGCCACGCCGCATTAACGCAGTAATTGAGGCAAAAGGAGATCCAACCAAGTATTGAGTATTGTACATGCTCATATTTTTCATTTTCATACTTTTCAGTTGGCCAACATTTGTAAAAATCCCTTTTTTGTATTAGCCTTAAGTAATATTCTAATTTTGTGACACACGGAATTTTGGATTTTCATTTGTTGCCACTTCAAATCATCAAAATTAAATGAAATAAACATTTGAATGCATCAGTCTGTGTGCAATGAATAAATATAATGTACAAGTTACACCTTTTGAATGCAATTACTGAAATAAATCAAGTTTTTCAAAATATTCTAATTTACTGGCTTTTACCTGTATATTCAAAGTGGGTTATTTCTAAAGAGGTCGAGTACCAATCATGGACATACATGTTTGCAGTTCGCCTGAAACACTGTAGTAAAGACACTGTAGGCCCTCGATGTAATTCCTGTCTTTGCAGTCGCCCTTGGTCACGTCCCCACATTGCTCGATGCACTGCATCAAACAAAGGTCTCATTGAAGCATGCCTTTCTGTAATGGTCCTGCTCTTGGACAACCTTGGTGACGTCCCTCCGTGCTCTCGCTCTCTTTGTCGGTACACCGCTTAATTTTCCTTACCTCAAGTGTGTGTGATTATGTGAGCCTTACCAACGTGTGTGTGTGTGCGCCAGTGTTAATGAAAACCGACTGTTTGCATTGAGACTGTTGAGTGTGGTTTCATAAGGAAATAAATGAAGATAAAGCAGAACTTGCAACACACACCGCCACTGGCAAAGGCTTTAAAAATATGACTGGGCATGTTTCACTGTGTCTTACTCCATAAGTGCCCTGTCATCACAGCCGGGGCAGAGCCATTTTCTACCTCGCTGCTTTGACATTACACCCCTAATGAGATCACAGATAGCCTTTATCTCGTGTTACACGGTCGCTTTTTGCTTTCGCCGCCGCAGCCGTCTCGTCCCAAATTACTTATCAGCACCTATCAAATGTGAGGGTTATAGAGAGTCATAATAAACTCTGTATGGAAATGTAGAACTTTTTGATGCTGCAATCACTGGAGCTCAGCTGCAGCGTAGATAACATTTATTGTGAAATAAGGCTGGGCGATAAAATGAAATGTATATTGCGATAAACACCTAAAAAGGGTGCACAAAACAATCGTATCACATCCAATTTTTGTTCATCCAGATTCTAAATTAATTCATAATTTTATATATATATATATACCGTATTTTCCGCACCATAAGCCGCCCTGGGTTATAAGCCGCGCCTTCAATGAACGGCATATTTCAAAACTTTGTCCACCTATAAGCCGCCCCGTGTTATAAGCCGCATCTAACTGCGCTAAAGGAATGTCAAAAAAACAGTCAGATAGGTCAGTCAAACTTTAATAATATATTAAAAACCAGCGTGATGTGGGCGCGCATGGAGTCGTATATCAACATGGACGGAGCTGCGTGAAAAAAGCCACCCGGCCTCTTCGCGTAAACTTACCTTAACCACTCGCTCATCTTTTCTTCATCCATCCATCCCTTCGAGTTAGCTTTTATGATGACGCCGGCTGGAAAGGTCTCTTTTGGCAAGGTCTTCCTTTTGAATATCACCATGGGTGGAAGTTTCTGGCCATTAGCATGGCAAGCTAGAACCACAGTGAAGGATGACTTCTCATTCCCTGTGGTGCGAATATTCACCGTACGTGCTCCCGTTGTATCCACAGTGCGGTTCACAGGAACATCAAAAGTCAGTGGAACCTCGTCCATGTTGATAATGTTCTCTGGCCGGATCTTTTTTTCAGCTATCTTGTTTTTACAATATGCACGGAAAGTAGCCAGCTTTTCTTGAAAGTCTTTAGGCAGTTGCTGTGAAATAGTAGTCCGTGTGCGGATGGAGAGATTGCGTCTTTTCATGAACCGGAAACCTGTCGCTTAGTAGGAGCCATTTTGTGGTCTTTACAGATGTAAACACACAAAGGAAATGAAACGTAATATCCGCGCGCTTCTTCTTCTTCTATGGGGGCGGGTGGTTGCTTACAGTAGAAGAAGAAGCGCTTCCTGTTTTATGGGGGCGGGTGCTTACCTTGGCGGTTGCTTGCGTAGAAGAAGAAGCACTTCCTCTTCTACGGGGAAAAAAGATGGCGGCTGTTTACCGTAGTTGCGAGACCGAAACTTTATGAAAATGAATCTTAATATTAATCCATATATAAAGCGCACCGGGTTATAAGCCGCACTGTCAGCTTTTGAGTAAATTTGTGGTTTTTAGGTGCGGCTAATAGTGCGGAAAATACGGTATAGATATATATATATATATATATATATATATATATATATATATATATATATATATATATACCGTATATATATACCGTATTTTTCGGACTATAAGTCGCAGTTTTTTTCGTAGTTTGGCCGGGCTCCATTGCGACTTATATATGTTTTTTTCCTTCTTTATTATGCATTTTCGGCAGGTGCGACTTATACTCCGGTGCGACTTATACTGCAAAAAATACGGTATATATATATATATATATATATATATATATATATATATATATATATATATATATATATATATATATATATATATATATATATATATATATATATGTATATATACATACATACATACATACATACATACATACATACATACATATATATATATAATATATATATATATATATATAAAACAATAATTGTAAAAATATATCCATCCATTTTCTACCGCTTGTCCCTTACGGGATTGTGGAGGGTGCTAGATCCTATCCCAGTATGTTTATTTATTTATTTTTAATTATAATACATAAATTTTTTTATAATTTTTTAGGCCAAATCCATGCAACCAGAAGAAGCTTTTCTAATCTGCAGCCTGTTTTGAAAAAGTTTCATAACAATATTATACTAATTAATACATTACGAGAATCAGTTTAAAACGAGAACTATTCTTATAACAAATCGTCACCCCAGGAATCTGAATCGATCGAATTGTTATGTGCTCAAATATTTATACCCCGACTATTGTAAATTCCGGACTTTATAAACCGCTACTTTTTTTCCTAACCTCTGAACCCTGCGGCTTATAGAACATGCAGCTAATCTCTGGGTTGTTTTTTTTTCCGCTAATGACCATAATATTTTTACTAAACCAAAGCAGAAAACAAAAGTGGAAAGAATTGGTGTGTTATGATTTGTGCTATGGCACCATCTTTTGGACGAGTTCGCTCACTGCAAGTATTGCGGGTTGAAAATGTACTTCCTGTTTTTAATGCCTTAAACCGGAAGTAAAACCGTCCATAGCATTTCTGCTCAAAAAGAGTCTACATTCATCCCTCCGTTTGTACAATTCAGACTTACTAAACCGTCCCATGTGTGATGTCTGTAGGAGTGTTTTCCTGCATATTTGTACACGCTACTGTAATGTAAATAAGCTAGCATCGTTAGCAGTAGCAAGTGTGCTAATACATTGTCTGTGTTAGTATTATTAACTTTCTTTTTGTATTGTTTCAGTTTCAGAAATTCCTCAGTAAATTCACCAAAAAGGCACAGTGGAGTCTGTTCCGCAGCTAGTGGGTCCATGACGATTACTTCTGTTTTGTTTGTTTAGCCATTTTACTGCCGTGTTACAGACACCGTTTGGAAACAATTAAGACATATAAATAAATATTTATAAAATCTTTTTGTGTAAATAACTCATTTCACAAGCTATATATCTGCAGCTTGTAGTCCAATCCGGCTATATTATGGATTTTATTTTCTTTTTCTAAAATGTATTGACTGCGGCTCTTTAGTCCCGGAAAATCTGGTAATCATAATTTTAAAAAATGCGTTCAATAAAATGCACAATACTTTTTTTTTCTTCGTTGGAAGAAACTGGAAGTTGCGAAGCAAGGTTGGTTGCCCTCGCTCTCTGGTAACGGAGCAAAGCAGGAAGTGATCACTGAGCAATGGGAGTGACTCGCTACGAGCCAATCACGTAACAGTATCAACTGTCATGTTTGGTTGCGTCATCTTGTCTTCTCTCGGTTGATTCTTTGTATGGAGTGAGAAAAGAAAGTAAAACTGAATAAATTCCGGATGCAACTGGAAAGTCACCTCAACAGTATGGAACTTATACAGGTAAAAGCCAGTAAATTAGAATATTTTGAAAAACTTGATTTATTTCAGTAATTGCATTCAAAAGGTGTAACTTGTACATTATATTTATTCATTGCACACAGACTGATGCATTCAAATGTTTATTTCATTTAATTTTGATGATTTGAAGTGGCAACAAATGAAAATCCAAAATTCCGTGTGTCACAAAATTAGAATATTACTTAAGGCTAATACAAAAAAGGGATTTTTAGAAATGTTGGCCAACTGAAAAGTATGAAAATGAAAAATATGAGCATGTACAATACTCAATACTTGGTTGGAGCTCCTTTTGCCTCAATTACTGCGTTAATGCGGCGTGGCATGGAGTCGATGAGTTTCTGGCACTGCTCAGGTGTTATGAGAGCCCAGGTTGCTCTGATAGTGGCCTTCAACTCTTCTGCGTTTTTGGGTCTGGCATTCTGCATCTTCCTTTTCACAATACCCCACAGATTTTCTATGGGGCTAAGGTCAGGGGAGTTGGCGGGCCAATTTAGAACAGAAATACCATGGTCCGTAAACCAGGCACGGGTAGATTTTGCGCTGTGTGCAGGCCCCAAGTCCTGTTGGAACTTGAAATCTCCATCTCCATAGAGCAGGTCAGCAGCAGGAAGCATGAAGTGCTCTAAAACTTGCTGGTAGACGGCTGCGTTGACCCTGGATCTCAGGAAACAGAGTGGACCGACACCAGCAGATGACATGGCACCCCAAACCATCACCCAACCATGCAAATTTTGCATTTCCTTTGGAAATCGAGGTCCCAGAGTCTGGAGGAAGACAGGAGAGGCACAGGATCCACGTTGCCTGAAGTCTAGTGTAAAGTTTCCACCATCAGTGATGGTTTGGGGTGCCATGTCATCTGCTGGTGTCGGTCCACTCTGTTTCCTGAGATCCAGGGTCAACGCAGCCGTCTACCAGCAAGTTTTAGAGCACTTCATGCTTCCTGCTGCTGACCTGCTCTATGGAGATGGAGATTTCAAGTTCCAACAGGACTTGGCGCCTGCACACAGCGCAAAATCTACCCGTGCCTGGTTTACGGACCATGGTATTTCTGTTCTAAATTGGCCCGCCAACTCCCCTGACCTTAGCCCCATAGAAAATCTGTGGGGTATTGTGAAAAGGAAGATGCAGAATGCCAGACCCAAAAACGCAGAAGAGTTGAAGGCCACTATCAGAGCAACCTGGGCTCTCATAACACCTGAGCAGTGCCAGAAACTCATCGACTCCATGCCACGCCACATTAACGCAGTAATTGAGGCAAAAGGAGCTCCAACCAAGTATTGAGTATTGTACATGCTCATATTTTTCATTTTCATACTTTTCAGTTGGCCAACATTTCTAAAAATCCCTTTTTTGTATTAGCCTTAAGTAATATTCTAATTTTGTGACACACGGAATTTTGGATTTTCATTTGTTGCCACTTCAAATCATCAAAATTCAATGAAATAAACATTTGAATGCATCAGTCTGTGTGCAATGAATAAATATAATGTACAAGTTACACCTTTTGAATGCAATTACTGAAATAAATCAAGTTTTTCAAAATATTCTAATTTACTGGCTTTTACCTGTATATACAGATCGTATTCTGACCAGTGTGGTCTATAAATGATGCAAGGCGCTCGTCCCCACCAAGACTGGTAATATCACTCCACCTTCGCTGCACTCACCCTTTAGAGCACAGCCCTAACTTCCTGGCATTAAACCTGCAGAAAATAGTTCTTCTCAGCTTTCTCTATGTTTACACTTTCACACTTTGTACTATTTTCTTACATTTCATTAAGCATTTCTTACGTTTACGTTGTTTGAGTGTTTTCCATGCTTGTGTTGACATTTCATTTCCTTTCTGCCTTGATAGCTGAGGGGATTATAATCAGAGGAAGGTTACATTTTACATAAAAACATTACATTTAATATATTTTTCCCCTGGTGTTTATTTTTAATGGGTCATAAAAAGAATAAATAATTATCAATATCCCTGGGGGTAAAGTTTGACTCAGATTTTAAATTCGAAAAACAAATCAGCAGCGTCGTTCAAAAAAGCTTTTATCAATTACGCCAAATAGCGAAAGTGAAACCGCTTCTATCAAGACATGATCTTGAGAAATTAATCCACGCTTTTATCTCGACTCGTCTTGATTATTGTAATGCCCTGTATGTTGGCATTAGCCAGGCCTCCCTCGCCCGCCTGCAGCTCGTGCAGAACTCTGCTGCTCGTCTGCTAACACAGACCCGCAGACGTGAGCACATCACCCCTATTTTAGCGTCCCTTCACTGGCTCCCTGTGCGTTACCGAATACATTTTAAACTCCTTTTATTTGTTTTTAAATGTCTAAACAACCTCGCGCCAACCTATCTCTCCGACCTCCTTCAGCCTTACTGCCCCACCCGATCCTTAAGATCAGCCGATCAGCTGCTGTTGACGGTCCCTGACACAAGGCTGAAGCTTAGAGGTGACAGAGCTTTCGCCGTTGCTGCTCCCAAGCTCTGGAACGACCTACCCCTGAGTGTTAGACAAGCCTCCTCTCTTCCTGTTTTTAAATCTCTCTTAAAAACATACTTTTATTCCATGGCTTTTAACACTGAGTGATATCCATCCTGCAATGGCGCCCCATAATACACCTGCTGTGATCCTGTTTTTATGTTTTTATTAATTCTATTTTAATTATTTATTTTTATCGTGTTCTGTTTGTGTTGTGTTGTGTTTGCTCGGTACTCGTTTTATCTTTTAACCTGCTCATTGTACAGCACTTTGGCTACCCCTGTGGTAAATTTTAAATGTGCTCTATAAATAAAGTTGATTTGATTTGATTTGATATCGACCGATATACAACACTTATATCATAATACAGTTTTCAGCCATATCGCCCAGCCCTATTGTGAATATTGTAGTGGTCTCTCTTGGGTGTTGGAGCTTCAGAGGCAAGAGAGACACAGGAAGGACGTATAAAGCATAACATCTTGACCTCAGCTCACGGTTTGATTTAATTAATGTTTACAGTCCTGGGTCAGCATGTTGCTGATCTGTCCCTCTCTCATTTTCTTTGCCACTTTTTGGAATAACGATCCACGGTACACTTGAGTTCGGCGAGCTTTAGTACCCTAAACAGGCATATGCTTCCACTGTAGACTGGCTGAACATCGCACAGATCGGTACTCTGTCGGTACCGTTTACAACCTACTATAAATTGACTTACCATGGGATGAAACCAAAATGCAAATAAAGAGACCTAATAGGTAATTAAAAAGTGAAAATATCATCTCATCTTTACAGATTTACAGGAGATTAATGAGCAAGTTTAGTGGCTGTTGAAACCACAAGGTGGGGATCATTAGCTTTTAAGACGACGCCATGTGTGTCATAAAATAGTCAACAACTGGTTGTGTGTGCACAGGAAGATCTCGACACACTTCCAGACAGTATTTGGAAGACAATGTGATCAATGTTGCATTCATTGCTTCTCTCTCATGATTATTCCACATGTAATTACTGATCCAAACTCCTGTTTCGTCTTGTCGGGCGCCGAGCACACGCGGGGCCGTACCTGCTCAGAAGACAAGCCACTTTGTCGGCGTGGGTAAAATGCTTCTCTGATCTCTTTATCGCTCTGCCTCTCTTATCTCTGTGTATTTTGTCGCACGCAAGTGCATTAGCACGACTTTATTAACATGCAAATTGCCCAAAGGTGAATTTAGTTATGCAAATGTGCGAGCAGGCTGTGACAACCTGTGCCGTGCGCTTACATCCGTGTTAAATGGCTGGTAGTCGAGGTCGTGTACTGCATGATGAAGACTTTTTAAAACATGAAAATGTCTGTACCCACACGCTGATTTACTAGCCGAAAAAAAAAGAAGATTAGATTTGTTTGCTTAGAGTTTTTTATGTTATTTCCAGAGGTGGGACCAAGTCATTGTTTTGCAAGTCACAAGTAAGTCTCAAGTCTTTGCCCTCAAGTCCGAGTCAAGTCCCGAGTCAAGACAGGCAAGCCCCGAGTCAAGTCCAAAGTCAAGACTGGAAAGTCTCAAGTCAAGTCCTAAGTCCTGCATTTTGAGTTTCGAGTCCTTTCAAGTCCTTTTAACCACAGACTAATATATTAACACAGATTGTGTATGCTTTTCAAACGCTGTATTTATTTATTAAAACAAGTGCATTTTAAATTGCAGGAAAGAAAATTGTGCTGACATTGCACTTTATAATAGCACTATTAACCAGTCATTTTAAACATTAACTCATTCCTTTACAGAACAAACACATTAAAAAATAAAGTGCAAATGTACTTATTTGTACAAAAGTGTTAACATTGAAAAAACATGACATATACGTGAACATAACAAAAAAGTTGTACTTTTTATATGTCAGGGCCCTATGCTGCATTGCATTTGCAAAAGACCAAATTAGCCAAGAGTCTGTCAGTCATTTGTGCACGATGGGGGCATAGTATTTATTTTACCTTTATTTTACTATTTTTGTCTTTTTTTAGGTGGCTAAAATACGCGGTGCTGCTGACCGCCGTCTAACATTACGTGTGATATATTGACTAACGTAACCCTGCTTAAAAAAAATCACTGAACAAAAAGTATGAATAAGGTAGTGAACTGCAACAGATTCCCGTGTTTGCAATAACGTTATAACGTTAGCAGTGAGTTTACAGCCTCACTGATTTAACTACACAGCAAATAAAAGTCACGTTACTTAGCCAATAAACGTTATCTTACATTCAAAACTTACCGTTCTTTGTGCAACTTCAAATGCCGGACGAAGTTGGAAGTTGTTGCCTCTCCATCAGTCATTTTCGAACCGCATGTGTTGCATACTGCAAACCGTTTTGTGTTGACCACCTCGTAATTTTTATACCCAAACGAAATTATTTTAGGTATCATTTTTTGTTCACTGGCGTGTGGTTTGGACATGTCTTCTTCGTTGGTTGTCCTGCAATTTGATTGGATGAATGCTGTGTGATGAAAACAAAGTAGATCTAATTTGATTGGCTGTTGTACTGAGACCACACCAGCTGACACACGCAACGCTGATAGACAAGTACACAATGAAAAATACGGAGCGCTCCCGAATAACTTTTTCATCTTTGGGTTTTGGGGAAAGTAGCAAGTCATGTCAAGTCATGTCAATTCAAAAGGCTCAAGTCCAAGTGAAGTCACAAGTCATTGATGTTAAAGTCGAAGTCGAGTTGCAAGTCTTTTTACATTTTGTCAAGTCGAGTCTAAAGTCATCAAATTCATGACTCGAGTCTGACTCGAGTCCAAGTCATGTGACTCGAGTCCACACCTCTGGTTATTTCATTCATCGATATGTTCAGTTTTTCTTCCAATAATCACAAAACTTGTTTGAACTGGCGCTGCCATACGATGACCTGTGCGAAGTTGGCCCCTCCTATTATTGCAAATATTAAAAATAACACTGCCTTTTGTTTGTGTCACGTTTGTGTTGTGAGATTTTTTTTGGACCGTTTTGGTTTTTAAGTTACATTTTCTGACGAGTGACATCATACAGCACCCCTCATCTACCTTGTCAAAAATCACCACGAACTTGTCCCATACTTTTTAATAACATCGGGTTGATGATTAACTACAATCTTCCATCAAATAGACAAACAGCTCTAATACATTTCTATATTACTTCAATCTCAATCAATCAATCAATCTTTATTTATATAGCCCTAAATCACAAGTGTCTCAAAGGGCTGCACAAGCCACAACGACATCCTCGGTACAAAGCCCACATACGGGCAAGGAAAAACTCACCCCAGTGGGACGTCGATGTGAATGACTATGAGAAACCTTGGAGAGGACCGCATATGTGGGTAACCCCCCCCCGCCCCCCCCCCCTCTAGGGGAGACCGAAAGCAATGGATGTCGAGTGGGTCTGACATAATATTGTGAGAGTCCAGTCCATAGTGGATCCAACATAATAGTAAGAGTCCAGTCCATAGTGAGGCCAGCAGGAAACCATCCCGAGCGGAGACGGGTCAGCAACGTAGAGATGTTCCCAGCCGATGCACAGGCGAGCGGTCCACCCCAGGTCCCGACTCTGGACAGCCAGCACTTCATCCATGGCCACCGGACCTGTGTCCCCCCCCCCCCCCCCCCCCAAGGAAAAGGGGAGCAGAGGGGAAAAGAAAAGAAACGGCAGATCAACTGGTCTAACAGGGGGGCTATTTAAAGGCTAGAGTATACAAATGAGTTTAAAAAAAAAAAAGTTTATTTTTATTTTTTATTAATTAAATTCTACCCAAATATTTTATAAAGTCAATACAAATAAAAGCAACAAGAGAAGTATCCAACACTTCTCTTTTCTAAAGTAAATCTGCAGCAGTTATGATCATCTACATCAACAATATGATTTGCCTGAGTGGTAGGACAGGACACATGAAAAAAAAAAGATATATATTATTGATTTTTTTTAATCAAAAAGAATCGCGATTAAATAATATATATATATATATTTTTTAATACCTGTACTAAGAATAAAAACACAAATATGAAATATAGACAAACAATATTCCACCAATGACTACCGTATTTTTCGGACTATAAGTCGCTCCGAAGTATAAGTCGCACCGGCCGAATATGCATAATAAAGAAGGAAAAAAACATATATACCGTATTTTCCGCACCATAAGCCGCCCTGGGTTATAAGCCGCGCCTTCAATGAACGGCATATTTCAAAACTTTGTCCACCTATAAGCCGCCCCGTGTTATAAGCCGCATCTAACTGCGCTAAAGGAATGTCAAAAAAACAGTCAGATAGGTCAGTCAAACTTTAATAATATATTAAAAACCAGCGTGATGTGGGCGCGCATGGAGTCGTATATCAACATGGACGGAGCTGCGTGAAAAAAGCCACCCGGCCTCTTCGCGTAAACTTCCCTTAACCACTCGCTCATCTTTTCTTCATCCATCCATCCCTTCGAGTTAGCTTTTATGATGACGCCGGCTGGAAAGGTCTCTTTTGGCAAGGTCTTCCTTTTGAATATCACCATGGGTGGAAGTTTCTGGCCATTAGCATGGCAAGCTAGAACCACAGTGAAGGATGACTTCTCATTCCCTGTGGTGCGAATATTCACCGTACGTGCTCCCGTTGTATCCACAGTGCGGTTCACAGGAATATCAAAAGTCAGTGGAACCTCGTCCATGTTGATAATGTTCTCTGGCCGGATCTTTTTTTCAGCTATCTTGTTTTTACAATATGCACGGAAAGTAGCCAGCTTTTCTTGAAAGTCTTTAGGCAGTTGCTGTGAAATAGTAGTCCGTGTGCGGATGGAGAGATTGCGTCTTTTCATGAACCGGAAACCTGTCGCTTAGTAGGAGCCATTTTGTGGTCTTTACAGATGTAAACACACAAAGGAAATGAAACGTAATATCCGTGCGCTTCTTCTTCTTCTTCTACGCGGGCGGGTGGTTGCTTACAGTAGAAGAAGAAGCGCTTCCTGTTCTATGGGGGCGGGTGCTTACCTTGGCGGTTGCTTGCGTAGAAGAAGAAGCACTTCCTCTTCTACGGGGAAAAAAGATGGCGGCTGTTTACCGTAGTTGCGAGACCGAAACTTTATGAAAATGAATCTTAATATTTATCCATATATAAAGCGCACCGGGTTATAAGCCGCACTGTCAGCTTTTGAATAAATTTGTGGTTTTTAGGTGCGGCTAATAGTGCGGAAAATATGGTAAGTCGCATTTTTGGGGGAAATCTATTTGATAAAACCCAACACCAAGAATAGACATTTGAAAGGCAATTTAAAATAAATAAAGAATAGTGAACAACAGGCTGAATAAGTGTACGTTATATGAGGCATAAATAACCAACTGGTATGTTAACGTAACATATTATGGTAAGAGTCATTCAAATAACTATAACATATAGAACATGCTATACGTTTACCAAACAATCTGTCACTCCTAATCGCTAAATCCCATGAAATCTTATATGTCTAGTCTCTTACGTGAATGAGCTAAATAATATTATTTGATATTTTACGGTAATGTGTTAATAATTTCACACATAAGTCGCTCCTGAGCATTGGCGTTGTTAGGCCTATTTTAGGGGAGCTCAAGCCCCCCCTAAAATATTCTTAAGCCCCCCTAAATAATTTGGTGTTATATATATATATATTTTTTTTTTTTTTTTTTTTTTTTTACAAATACATGCCGACATATTCATTATAAAGTGGCTCGAATATGAGTTTAAATAAATAATCATATAACCCAGTGGTTCTCAAATGGGGGTACGTGTACCCCTGGGGTTCCTTGAAGGTATGCCAAGGGGTACGTGAGATTTTTTTTAAATGTCTGTCAAAAAGAACTGTGAAAAGAAATGCAACAATGCAATATTCAGTGTTGACAGTTAGATTTTTTGTGGACATGTTCCATAAATATTGATGTTAAAGATTTATTTTTTTGTGAAGAAATGTTTAGAATTAAGTTAATGAATCCAGATGGATCTTCATTACAATCTCCAAAGAGGGCACTTTAAGTTGATGATTACTTCTATGTGTAGAAATCTTTATTTATAATTGAATCACTTGTTTATTTTTCAACAAGTTTTTAGTTATTTTTATATATTTTTTTCCAAATAGTTCAAGAAAGACCACAACAAATGAGCATTATTTTGCACTGTTATACAATTTAGTAAATCAGAAACTGATGACATAGTGCTGTATTTTACCTTTTTATCTCTTTTTTTTCAACCAAAAATGCTTTGCTCTGATTAGGGGGTACTTGAATTATAAAAATGTTTACAGGGGGTACATCACTGAAAAAAGGTTGAGAACCACTGATATAACCTGTCATTATTCACTCAGTTTCCCCTCACTTCATAACGTAAGGTAGAGAGCCCCTTTAGTGTGTCGGTATCCAATCCATTCCACTTGTTCATATAGAAAATTGCCACATCACTCAAAATCCAGTCCGCATTTTCTCTGCGACCTTGCTTGCGGTCCTTGGACTTGTTCATATAGAAAATGCCCACATCACTCTTGTAGAATCTATATAAAGTAATACACATTAGCATATTGTTAAAATAATGAAAAAACATCATTAAATATATTTGTTTTATTGTATTGTTACATTAATAGCTGTTGTATTATTATAGGATGGCTTGTTAAACATTTCATAGGATTTTCAGAGGGAGGAAAAACCAAGACATTTAATATAAAATGTAAAATTAATAAATACATAAAAAGAAAAAGTAAAAAAATGGTTAAAAGCCATCGTCCCGGGGACGATTTCATTTCATCCCGTGCATTTTTTTAAATAATAATAATAACAATGAATAATTTCTAAGTCTTTGTTAGCCGTTTGTGAAGTTTTGTGCTCGTGCGCTATGTTCGCTTGTGTCCTGTGCATCTCCTGGGGGCTAAGCCCCCCCTGTCCTTAAAAGCTAGTGACGCCCCTGCTCCTGAGTATAAGTCGCACCCCCGGCCAAACTATGAAAAAAACTGTGACTTATAGTCCGAAAAATACGGTAATTGCATATTTTTTTTCCACAAATATTGTCGTCAAACATGTTGGATGTATCAGCCTTTTTATTTAATTTATAATCACTTTTTTGACAAGAATTTGAAAATAGAAAGCTTCTTTTATGTCAAAAGGAGAACATATTTTGACTGGGGCTGTCAAGTGATTTTCCTCACTCTTCAACTGTGATGAATCACAGGTTATTATTTGCTTGCATAAATACAATTTGCGTAGGGAAATACTCCAATATTTGGATACGCATGTCATGCAGGAATTAAAAAAAAAAGTTTTACTGAAGTGCAAGTCATAAGTTTGCTCTTAACTTGGTGACAGTAAGTATAGTATGAATTAAGTGTACATTTTGAAAGCCTTTGCAATAATATAGCAAACAAGTTATAGATGTACAGTATATTAATAGATAATGGAATAATGACACCCTATTTCACGATTCAAGAACTCCTTCATCCCGCACTCCATCCAGCTGTATCGCCATACAGCAATAGATGATAGCTGTCTATTACCTGACCACTTCTATGTTGCTACCTCTCTTTGTTTATAATGTACATTCTCTCCTGGATCTACTCTTTATTTTATGCTGCCCTTTTTTGCTACAGCTGTTACATATACTGTAATATTGTACATGGTAATTGGGATTTGTTATATTTTATATAATATCATATAATTTAATAATATAGTAGATCAGTATATAGTATATATAATATGCAAATATTACATATGTTATATTGCTACTATGGTACATTTTTAGTCTACTTTATACCTTTTGTTTTCGCCCTTATTTTGTGCCCTTGTGTGCATTATCCTTTCCATCCTTATCCTTTCCTTCTTTTGTAACTGAGCTACTGTGTGGAATAGGGATGTCCCGATCCAGGTTTTTGCACTTCCGATCCGATACCGATATTGTTTTTGCTTTTCCGATCCGATACCGATACCGATACTGACCGATACTGGCCTATCCGAGCATGTATTAAAGTTTAATGTTATTTAGCCTACTTAGTTGTCAGAATCATGTTGAAAAGGGTTTTAGTACTCTTGATAACAACTAGCCAGCTGAATTAGGGGAGTTTGAATAATACACAATGGTTGGTAACAAGAAACTGACCTGTTTATTCAAGGATAAACACAAAATAGACAAAATTATACATGACAAACAGAAATGGCATCATTGAACTAGGGCTGGGCGATATGGCCTTTTTTTAATATTGCAATATTTTAAGGCCATATTGCGATACACAATATATATCTCGATATTTTGCCTTAGCCTTGAATGAACACTTGATGCATATAATCACAGCAGTATGATGATTCTATGTGTTTTGATTGATTGATTGAGACTTTTATTAGTAGGTTGCACAGTGAAGTACATATTCCGTACAATTGACCACTAAATGGTAACACCCCAATAAGTTTTTCAACTTGAAATCTCCATCTCCATAGAGCAGGTCAGCGACACCAGCAGATGACATGGCACCCCAAACCATCACTGATGGTGGAAACTTTACACTAGACTTCAGGCAACGTGGATCCTGTGCCTCTCCTGTCTTCCTCCAGACTCTGGGACCTCGATTTCCAAAGGAAATGCAAAATGTGCATGGTTGGGTGATGGTTTGGGGTGCCATGTCATCTGCTGGTGTCGGTCCACTCTGTTTCCTGAGATCCAGGGTCAACGCAGCCGTCTACCAGCAAGTTTTAGAGCACTTCATGCTTCCTGCTGCTGACCTGCTCTATGGAGATGGAGATTTCAAGTTCCAACAGGACTTGACGCCTGCACACAGCGCAAAATCTACCCGTGCCTGGTTTACGGACCATGGTATTTCTGTTCTAAATTGGCCCGCCAACTCCCCTGACCTTAGCCCCATAGAAAATCTGTGGGGTATTGTGAAAAGGAAGATGCAGAATGCCAGACCCAAAAACGCAGAAGAGTTGAAGGCCACTATCAGAGCAACCTGGGCTCTCATAACACCTGAGCAGTGCCAGAAACTCATCGACTCCATGCCACGCCGCATTAACGCAGTAATTGAGGCAAAAGGAGCTCCAACCAAGTATTGAGTATTGTACATGCTCATATTTTTCATTTTCATACTTTTCAGTTGGCCAACATTTCTAAAAATCCCTTTTTTGTATTAGCCTTAAGTAATATTCTAATTTTATGACACACGGAATTTTGGATTTTCATTTGTTGCCACTTCAAATCATCAAAATTAAATGAAATAAACATTTGAATGCATCAGTCTGTGTGCAATGAATAAATATAATGTACAAGTTACACCTTTTGAATGCAATTACTGAAATAAATCAAGTTTTTCAAAATATTCTAATTTACTGGCTTTTACCTGTACATGCACCTTATTGCTTTTTTATCCTGCACTACCATGAGCTTATGTAACGAAATTTCGTTCTTATCCCTACTGTAAAGTTCAAATTTGAATGACAATAAAAAGGAAGTCTAAGTCTGATTGTACGCCGATAGTTGGCGACATGAACGACATCTTGCAGCACCCCTGTAGGTCTTCACAGATGTTAAGTGGCCTACATGCAGTGGCTGTCCATTTTGAAAAATACATTGTTTAATCTATCTGTGGCAAGCACAGGTAAACTCAGCCTGCGTAGTTTGTCCTTCTTTGTTTGCTGTCCATGCAATGGGAGTGACTCGCTACGAGCCAATCACGTAACAGTATCAACTGTCAAATTCGGTTGCGTCAACTTGTCTTCTCTCGGTTGATTCTTTGTACGGAGTGAGAAGAGAAAGTAAAAATGAAGAAATTTCGGGTGCAACAGGAAAAGTCACCTCAACAGTATGGCAGTTTTTTTTAAATTTTTTGTTTAAATAGATCATATTCCGACCAATGTGGTCTATAAATGATGCAAGGCGCTCGTCCCCACCAAGACTGGTAATATCACTCCACCTTCGCTGCGCTCACCCTTTAGAGCACAGCCCTAACCTCCTGGCATTAAACCTTCAGAAAATAGTTATTCTCAGCTTTCTCTATGTTTACACTTTCACACTTTGTAGTATTTTCTTACATTTCATTAAGCATTTTTTACGTTTATATAGTTTGAGTGTTTTCCATGCTCGTGTTGACATTTCATTTCCTTTCTGCCTTGATAGCTGAGGGGATTATAATCAGAGGAAGGTTGAAACACTGTGTCGGGAGAAGACCTGAGCGCGGGACAAGTATGCAGGTCTATAGCGCGTGGTGGTATATTGCCTTTATCCAATAATCATACGAAATAAATGGCTGGGGGAAACAAAACAAAAAGTGAAACCAATGCATTTCTATGGGCTTGCCGTGCAGGATTTTCGAACCATCAATCAATCAATCAATGTTTATTTATATAGCCCTAAATCACAAGTGTCTCAAAGGGCTGCACAAGCCACAACGACATCCTCGGTACAGAGCCCACATAAGGGCAAGGAAAAACTCACTCCAGTGGGACGTCGATGTGAATGACTATGAGAAACCTTGGAGAGGACCGCATATGTGGGTAACCCCCCCCCTCTAGGGGAGACCGAATGCAATGGATGTCGAGTGGGTCTGACATAATATTGTGAGAGTCCAGTCTATAGTGGATCCAACATAATAGTGAGAGTCCAGTCCATAGTGGGGCCAGCAGGACACCATCCCGAGCGGAGACGGGTCAGCAGCGCAGAGATGTTCCCAACCGATGCACAGGCGAGCGGTCCACCCCGGGTCCCGACATACTGTCACGACATACGTCACATACGTATACGCCCTCTTCGAGCAGAGAGGTAGCAACATGGCTAACGTTAGCTGTGATGCTAGCGCAGCCGTGCGAGCAACGCTCCCTCTAAGGTTCTCGCCTGTGCAATTGCGCACTGTTTAAGCGTCCTCTGCGCATAGCAAATCTATGCCACGCACAAAATCAAATAAAAAAATAAGCGCATAACAATTTTCGACACACCGACACGACAGAGAAAACAGTTTTCGTCATCATTGTTCAAATATTGTGACGTCTGTCGAGACGCTTATCTCCATTCGGTGCCACACGTCCACACCATCAAAATGCCGAGGCAAAATTTTCCACATCAACACCGTATGAAAAAATTAGTGATTTTTTTAGTTGTGATTTCCTTCTCTGCATGAAAGTTTAAAAGTAGCATATATTAATGCAGTATGAAGAAGAATGTTTTAATGTAGACATGCAAGCCTTGAAAGAACATTTTGAAAATCAAGACTACATTTCCTGCAAATGGGTGCATTTCTACCCTATATTTTAACTTTAGATTTATTCTCATATCAAACTCTTTTGGCTGTCTTTTTGACACTTACATCCGGCGCCCCCCTCCACACCCTGGATTATAAATAATGTAAATAATTCAATGTGATTATCTTGTGTGATGACTGTATTATGATGATAGTATATATCTGATAGTATATATCTGTATCATGAATCAATTTAAGTGGAACCTACTTAAACAAGTTGAAAAACTTATTGGGGTGTTACCATTTAGTGGTCAATTGTACGGAATGTGTACTTCACTGTGCAACCTACTAATAAAAGTCTCAATCAATCAATCAAAACACATGGAATCATCATACTGCTGTGATTATATGCATCAAGTGTTCATTCAAGGCTAAGGCAAAATATCGAGATATATATTGTGTATCGCAATATGGCCTTAAAATATTGCAATATTAAAAAAAGGCCATATCGCCCAGCCCTAGTTCAATGATGCCATTTCTGTTTGTCATGTATCATTTTGTCTATTTTGTGTTTATCCTTGAATAAACAGGTCAGTTTCTTGTTACCAACCATTGTGTATTATTCAAACTCCCCTAATTCAGCTGGCTAGTTGTTATCAAGAGTACTAAAACCCTTTTCAACATGATTCTGACAACTAAGTAGGCTAAATAACTTTAAACTTTAATACATGCTCGGATAGGCCAGTATCGGTCAGTATCGGTATCGGATCGGAAGTGCAAAAACCTGGATCGGGACATCCCTAAGTCTGACATACCAATACGTGTTTTGATACGCTCTAATAAAATATTATGATCGACGGTATCGAAAGCAGCGCTAAGATCAAGAAGCAGCAACATAGATGACGCATCAGAATCCATCGTAAGCAATAGATCATTAGTCATTTTTGCGAGGGCAAAAGAACAGTTTTCTAACCCTCCGCGGCAGCCGCGTGGCAGACGTTTCCATTGGGCTTTGCTCCGTTAAAAACAATGGAGTTCAAACTTTTTGTATTGTCGCTCCGCGTCCGGTCGGCGTTGGCATTAACGTACCCCCTACAATCAGGTGTACGCGTACCCCACTTTGGGAAAGACTGGTATAAAGTATATGATTATTCAAAGACTTGCGGACTGCCGTGCGCTTTGGGCCAGTGCATTATAGGCTGATGATTTCAGAGGGGTTGTTTGCTCTGATAGGTACATGAGAGTGCCTCACTGGGTTACTAATGACAAAAAATGTGCTGGTAGGAGGAGAAAAACAGCAGGGAAAGTAAGCGTGTGACGCAAACAAACAAAGGTCAGACGAGAGGAGTTGCAGCGCTCCAAGGAGAGTCAGGCAAAAACCTGGTCATCAGCACAATCCTGGGAAACACTCACTCGTCACTGTACGACCTCTGACCGTCCCACGTTCGCCCGCGCTTCGCCAGCCACGAGTCGGTCGCGGCGTGGCCTCCGTCGTCAACTTTAGCCCCCCGGTGGGAAGCAAGACAAGACTCATCAGTCAATCAGTGTCTATGAGCGATGTCATCCGCAACCCCGCTCGGCCTCAGTAACCATCCCACCCGGCGTGACGCCGGAGCCAGCTGGATGCCAGCCCAGAGGTAAAAAGCGACAAGTTACTCTTTTTGTCTGTGTTAATTTTAGCTCCTCTCCGACTGCGATAATTCCTCATGACAAACGACAAACCCGACGAGCTTCCTCCATGGGTTTGCTGTAGCCACTGATACAAAACAGTGCAAGTTCATTAGTGGAATTTAACTTTGTCCAAAGTTGTTTGGCAGCCAGCCCAGCTCTGTCACCATCCGTCCTTAATGAGGTGGCCTTGTTGTGTGCTTTCACAGCGGCGTGTGATAATTACACCACGGACAGGAGCGCCCTTGCGTATGTTTGCTTAAACACGCTTGCGTAGACAGGTGTCATTCAGGCGATTGCCGTGCCTACCTGTCCGGAAATATCTGCCCATCAAAATGGTATTAAAGGTGGTAGTGTGTGTGTGTGTGTGTGTGTGTGTGTGTGTGTGTGTGTGTGTGTGTGTGTGTGTGCGTGTGCACTTGTCAGTCCCAAGATGCCATAGTTCCTTCCTAACTGCCTTTCCTCCTAGATTGTCTGACAGCTCTGTAATTACAGCTCTATTACGAGGCGCACATATGTGGAGATTGAGTGTCACGGGTCCGATTGCTGTGAAATATATGAGGCACTGAACACTGAGCGGTATTTTTAATCCTTTGTCATGTAAAAGATGCAGAAAACCAACATTTATCATAGAAAGAGAACAGAGGCTCTCAAAAGTGGCCGTTTTATTTCAGGCGTTTTACTCCTCGTCTATTCATCACACTAAACGAGCACTGAGTGACTTACCTTTGCCTGCCCTTGAGTACATGTGATTGCACTTTACTTACCCGCAGTGTAACTCTGGAATGTAAAATGTTGTTAACGTTCTTTAAGAATACTACACCATGGACCGTACAAATGGGTTGACTCAACAACGGTCGATTCTTTCAACAATCGATGCATTTGTTTAATTAATTGAATAAAACACATTTTGTAGCGCCAGTTTGTCTTTTAGGGAAAAGACTACCGTATTTTCCAAACTATAAAGCGCACAGGTATGTAAACCTCACCCACTAAATTTTAGAAGAAAAAAATATTTTTCATACATTATCCGCATATACAGGTAAAAGCCAGTAAATTAGAATATTTTGAAAAACTTGATTTATTTCAGTAATTGCATTCAAAAGGTGTAACTTGTACATTATATTTATTCATTGCACACAGACTGATGCATTCAAATGTTTATTTCATTTAATTTTGATGATTTGAAGTGGCAACAAATGAAAATCCAAAATTCCGTGTGTCACAAAATTAGAATATTACTTAAGGCTAATACAAAAAAGGGATTTTTAGAAATGTTGGCCAACTGAAAAGTATGAAAATGAAAAATATGAGCATGTACAATACTCAATACTTGGTTGGAGCTCCTTTTGCCTCAATTACTGCGTTAATGCGGCGTGGCATGGAGTCGATGAGTTTCTGGCACTGCTCAGGTGTTATGAGAGCCCAGGTTGCTCTGATAGTGGCCTTCAACTCTTCTGCGTTTTTGGGTCTGGCATTCTGCATCTTCCTTTTCACAATACCCCCCAGATTTTCTATGGGGCTAAGGTCAGGGGAGTTGGCGGGCCAATTTAGAACAGAAATACCATGGTCCGTAAACCAGGCACGGGTAGATTTTGCGCTGTGTGCAGGCGCCAAGTCCTGTTGGAACTTGAAATCTCCATCTCCATAGAGCAGGTCAGCAGCAGGAAGCATGAAGTGCTCTAAAACTTGCTGGTAGACGGCTGCGTTGACCCTGGATCTCAGGAAACAGAGTGGACCGACACCAGCAGATGACATGGCACCCCAAACCATCACTGATGGTGGAAACTTTACACTAGACTTCAGGCAACGTGGATCCTGTGCCTCTCCTGTCTTCCTCCAGACTCTGGGACCTCGATTTCCAAAGGAAATGCAAAATTTGCATGGTTGGGTGATGGTTTGGGGTGCCATGTCATCTGCTGGTGTCGGTCCACTCTGTTTCTGTTATTAATATTCTGGTTCCTACATTATATATCAATATATATCAATACAGTCTGCAAGGGATTCAGTTCGTAAGCACACATGATTGTATTTTTTTTATGAAAAAAAAAAAGTAAATAATCCCCTGAAATCCAAGTAAGATTAAATATCTCAACTAAGGGTGATATTTGCTTATTTTCTGTCTGATAAGATAATTCTTCTCACTAAGCAGATTTTATGTTGGAGTGTTTACTTATTTTAAGGGTTTTGGTCCTAAATGATCTCAGTAAGATATTACAGCCTGTTGCTGAGATTTGATGACCTATATTGAGTAAAACTTACTTGAAACTAGAATATCAACTGTTGCAAAACTGTGTCATCAACACTCACAAGTAGGGATGTCCGATAATGGCTTTTTTTTTTACCGATATCCGATATTCCGATATTGTCCAACTCTTAATTACCGATACCGATATGTACAGTCGTGGAATTAACACATTATTATGCCTAATTTGGACAACCAGGTATGGTGAAGATAAGGTACTTTAAAAAAAAAAAATAAATAAAATAAAATAAGATAAATAAATTAAAAAACATTTTCTTGAATAAAAAAAGAATGTAAAACAGTATAAAAACACTTATGAAAATGAGTAAAATGAACTGTTAAAGGTTAGTACTATGAGTGGAGCAGCAGCACGCACAATCATGTGTGCTTACGGACTGTATCCCTTGCAGACTGTATTGATATATATTGATATATAATGTAGGAACCAGAATATTAATAACAGAAAGAAACAACCCTTTTGGGTGAATGAGTGTAAATGGGGGAGGGAGGTTTTTTGGGTTGGTGCACTAATTGTAAGTGTATCTTGTGTTTTTTATGTTGATTTAATTAAAAAAAAAAACCAAAAAAACAATACCGATAATAAAAAAACCCGATACCAATCATTTTCGATATTACATTTTAAAGCATTTATTGGCCGATAATATCGGCATGCAGCTATTATCGGACATCTCTAAAGTACAAGTATAAAACTACTTTTTTAAAGTAATAATTTCTTATTTCAAGCATGAAAAAAAAAAAATCATGACTTTGACACAATTGTGTCTCATATTAAAACAGATGACAGCCAAATGGACTTTGCTGTTTTATTTTCAATGAAACAATAGAAAATAGGTACTCATATAGTAGTACAGTTATCAGTGATAATATACTTATTTTAAGGTATTTTTGGGTTCATTGAGGTTAGCTAATTTTACTTGTTTTGGAAAGTCTTGACAAGCCGAATTTTCTTGTTCTATTGTCAGATAATTTTGCTTAGTTCAAATAAAATACCCCTCATTTTTGTATTTTTTTTCCTTGTTTTTGAACACTGACTTTTTGCAGTGTGATAACCTGGGTAATTACGTTTAAAGTTCAAGTACCAATGATTGTCACACACACACTAGGTGTGGCGAGATTATTCTCTGCATTTGACCCATCACCCTTGATCACCCCCTGGGAGGTGAGGGGAGCAGTGGGCAGCAGCGGTGGCCGCACCCGGGAATCATTTTGGTGATTTAACCCCCAATTCCAACCCTTGATGCTGAGTGCCAAGCAGGGAGGTAATGGGTCCCATTTTTATAGTATTTGGTATGACTCGGCCGGGGTTTGAACTCACAACCTACCGATCTCAGGGCGGACACTCTAACCACTAGGCCACTGAGTAGGTTTATCAATGGAGATGATTTATGTGGCGTCGTTCGCCAGATGAAATCCACGGCGACAATCTATTGCTGTTTTCCGGGTTTTAGCAGTGACACAATTTAGTGTGACTGCACCATGACTGTACCGCTTCTACACCTCAGTCATGTCTTCCTTTGCAGCACAATTGGTCATTGCAAGACAGGCCCAGCTGATTCAGCAAAAGGGGTCTTGTCATCGCCATGAATACAAAGCTGGCTTTTTTTTTTTTTTTTCCTCCCCCCTCTGCCTCAACACTCTCAAGCCATAATCAATACCTGGTATGTGTATGTGTGCGGCGCGCTTTTATTACACCCCTTGACGTCCACTTGAAGACAAAAGAGGTCATTGCAGGACGTAAGTGTTTGTGCACAAAATAACTCGGGTCAACAGATTTCCACATCATTCATCCTGCAGGTCAATATTGTCAAGATGTACCGATGAATAAATGTGACTGTTAGCCGGAACATAAAGCTGGGGCGAAGCTTCATTATGGGGCTTTTAGTTTTCTCTACGCCCGACTTGGGGGGCGTCACACGAGAAAGCATCTCACATGCTTATAAAAGCAAGAACCGTGAAGGGAGGAAGAACTAAAATTAGTCAGAGTTTGGTTTATTTTTCTTGTGTTGCCAAAAAAAGATGACCATAGATTGGCACATACTGGTTATATACGCAATTTACAGAAGATGAAACAAAAGCAATACGTATACATTCTTAGCCTAACAATGTGATAGAGTTCAATCAATCAATCAATCAATCTTTATTTATATAGCCCTAAATCACAAGTGTCTCAAAGGGCTGCACAAGCCACAACGACATCCTCGGTACAAAGCCCACATACGGGCAAGGAAAAACTCACCCCAGTGGGACGTCGATGTGAATGACTATGAGAAACCTTGGAGAGGACCGCATATGTGGGTAACCCCCCCCCTCTAGCGGAGACCGAAAGCAATGGATGTCGAGTGGGTCTGACATAATATTGTGAGAGTCCAGTCCATAGTGGATCCAACATAATAGTAAGAGTCCAGTCCATAGTGGGGCCAGCAGGACACCATCCCGAGCGGAGACGGGTCAGCAGCGCAGAGATGTTCCCTGCCGATGCACAGGCGAGCGGTCCACCCCGGGTCCCGACTCTGGACAGCCAGCACTTCATCCATGGCCACCGGACCTGTGTCCCCCCCACTCCACAAGGGAGAGGGGAGCAGAGGAGAAAAGAAAAGAAACGGCAGATCAACTGGTCTAACAGGGGGTCTATTTAAAGGCTAGAGTATACAAATGAGTTTTAAGATGGGACTTAAATGCTTCTACTGAGGTAGCATCTCTAATTGTTACCGGGAGGGCATTCCATAGTACTGGAGCCCGAATAGAAAACGCTCTATAGCCCGCAGACTTTTTTTGGGCTCTGGGAATCACTAATAAGCCGGAGTTCTTTGAACGCAGATTTCTTGCCGGGACATATGGTACAATGCAATCGACAAGATAGGACGGAGCTGGACCGTGTAGTATTTTATACGTAAGTAGTAAAACCTTAAAGTCACATCTTAAGTGCACAGGAAGCCAGTGCAGGTGAGCCAGTATAGGCGTAATATGATCAAACTTTCTTGTTCTTGTCAAAAGTCTAGCAGCCGCATTTTGTACCAACTGTAATTTTTTAATGCTAGACATAGGGAGACCCGAAAATAATACGTTACAGTAGTCGAGACGAGACGTAACGAACGCATGAATAATGATCTCAGCGTCGCTAGTGGATAAAATAGAACGGATTTTAGCGATATTACGGAGATGAAAGAAGGCCGTTTTAGTAACACTCTTAATGTGTGACTCAAAGGAGAGAGTTGGGTGGAAGATAATACCCAGATTCTTTACTGATTCGCCTTGTGTAATTGTTTGGTTGTCAAATGTTAAGGTGGTATTATTAAATAAATGTCGGTGTTTAGCAGGACCGATAATCAGCATTTCCGTTTTCTTGGCGTTGAGTTGCAAGAAGTTAGCGGACATCCATTGTTTAATTTCATTAAGACACGCCTCCAGCTGACTACAATCCGGCGTGTTGGTCAGCTTTAGGGGCATGTAGAGTTGGGTGTCATCAGCATAACAATGAAAGCTAACACCGTATTTGCGTATGATGTCGCCTAGCGGCAGCATGTAAATACTAAAGAGTGCAGGGCCAAGAACCGAACCCTGAGGAACTCCGCACGTTACCTTAACATAGTCCGAGGTCACATTATTATGGGAGACGCATTGCATCCTGTCAGTAAGATAAGAGTTAAACCACGACAAAGCTAAGTCTGACATACCAATACGTGTTTTGATACGCTCTAATAAAATATTATGATCGACGGTATCGAAAGCAGCGCTAAGATCAAGAAGCAGCAACATAGATGACGCATCAGAATCCATCGTTAGCAGTAGATCATTAATCATTTTTGCGAGGGCTGTCTCCGTAGAGTGATTTGCCCTGAAACCGGATTGAAAAGGTTCACAGAGATTGTTAGACACTAAGTGTTCATTTAGCTGCTGTGCGACAATTTTTTCGAGGATTTTCGAAATAAAGGGAAGGTGGGACACCGGTCGGTAGTTTACCATGAGGTCAGGATCAAGGTTAGGTCTTTTGAGCAGAGGATGAATAACCGCTTTCTTGAATGCTAGGGGAACAGTGCCAGAGGAAAGTGATAAGTTTATAATATTTAGCACTGATGGACCTAATAATACAAAAAGCTCCTTGATAAGTTTCCCAGGAAGTGGGTCAAGTAAACATGTTGTTTGTTTTATCCCACTTACACGCTGTAATAGTTCCTCTAATGTTATTTCATCAAAAAGAGAGAGACTATTTTGTATTGCAGTATCCGTCGTAGATACAGTTGTATCTGTGTTCATAGAACCCAGTTGTAGCTGGGATGCGTTGTCTTTAATCTCCTTTCTAATGAGTTAAATTTTCTTATTAAAGAAATTCATAAAGTCATCTGCCGAGTGGGTGGAGCTATTGGGAGGAGTCCCTTGTTGGGTTAGCGATGCTACTGTATTAAACAAAAATTTAGGGTCGTTTTTGTTGAGGCGGATGAGATTTGAGTAATATTTAGCTTTAGCTAAGGTAAGCATGCGTTTATACGATATTAAACTATCACTCCATGCTTGATGGAAAACCTCAAGCTTGATGACCATAGATTGGCACATACTGGTTACATACGCAATTTACAGAAGATGAAACAAAAGCAATACGTATACATTCTTAGCCTAACAATGTGATAGAGTTGATTTTAAAAGGGAGCTGCACTTTTTTTAGAATGTTGCCTATTCGCAGCCATTATGAGTGACAAGAAAACAAACTTTTTTTTGTTTGTTTGTTTTTTTCCATTCTAACTTGTAAACATTGGCTCGTTCCAGGTGGCTAGCAATGCAGCTAATGGGAGCAATCAATTTTAAATGATAAATGATAAATGGGTTATACCGTATTTTCCGCACCATAAGGCGCCCTGGGTTATAAGCCGCGCCTTCAATGAACGGCATATTTCAAAACTTTGTCCACCTATAAGCCGCCCCGTGTTATAAGCCGCATCTAACTGTGCTAAAGGGAATGTCAAAAAAACAGTCAGATAGGTCAGTCAAACTTTAATAATATATTAAAAACCAGCGTTCTAACAACTCTGTTCACTCCCAAAATGTACGGTAATGTGCAATCACAAACATAGTAAAATTCAAAATAGTGCAGAGCAATAAGCATCAATAACTTAATGTTGCTCGAACGTTAATGTCACAACACACAAAATAAACATAACGCTCACTTTCTGAAGTTATTCTTCATTCATAAATCCCTCGAATTCTTCTCCTTCGGTGTCCGAATTAAAAAGTTGGGCGAATACGGGATCCAAAATGGCCGGCTCCGTCTCGTCGAAGTCATTGCCTTCCGGAAAGCTCGGACCACAGTTGTGACCGAAATATCCGTCCAGGCATTTACGATCCACTGGCAGATGTTGGCGTATGTCGTCCGGCGCTGTCTGCCTGTCTTAGTGAAGGTGTGTTCGCCTTCGGTCATCCATTGTTCCCACGCCGTTCGCAGTCGTGCTTTAAATGCCCTGTTGACACCAATATCGAGCGGTTGGAGTTCTTTGGTTAATCCACCCGGAATGACGGCGAGTGTTGTATTTGTGTGCTTCACTTGTTTTTTGACACCATCTGTGATGTGGGCGCGCATGGAGTCGTATATCAACATGGAACACACAAAGGAAATGAAACGTAATACCCGCGCGCTTCTTCTTCTTCTACGGGGGCGCTTCCTCTTTCATCTGGGGGCGGGTGCTTACCTTGGCAGTTGCTTACCATAGAAGAAGAAGCGCTTCCTTTTCTACGGGGAAAAAAGATGGTGGCTGTTTACCGTAGTTGCGAGACCGAAACTTTATGAAAATAAATATTTATATTAATCCATATATAAGGCGCACCGGGTTATAAGCCGCACTGTCAGCTTTTGTGAAAATTTGTGGTTTTTAGGTGCGGCTTATAGTGCGGAAAATACGGTACTTGTATAGCGCTTTTCTACCTTCAAGGTACTCAAAGCGCTTTGACAGAATTTCCACATTCACCCATTCACACACACATTCACACACTGATGGCGGGAGCTGCCATGCAAGGCGCTAACCAGCAGCCATCAGGAGCAAGGGGTGAAGTGTCTTGCCCAAGGACACAACGGACGTGACTAGGATGGTAGAAGGTGGGGATTGAACCCCAGTAACCAGCAACCCTCCGATTGCTGGCACGGCCACTCTACCAACTTCGCCACGCCGTCCCTAATTTTACCTCTAAATCACTTTAAAATGCATTCATAAACCGTCAACAATACTTAATTTACGTTCCGTAACCTGTATAATAACTAAGCTGTAGCGAAATTGTGATTGTAAGAGCGAACACTGAGGAATTATTTTTCTAGCGTAGTAACATGTCGGTGAGCTAGCTACGGTGAGAAATACAGGTAAAAGCCAGTAAATTAGAATATTTTGAAAAACTTGATTTATTTCAGTAATTGCATTCAAAAGGTGTAACTTGTACATTATATTTATTCATTGCACACAGACTGATGCATTCAAATGTTTATTTCATTTAATTTTGATGATTTGAAGTGGCAACAAATGAAAATCCAAAATTCCGTGTGTCACAAAATTAGAATATTACTTAAGGCTAATACAAAAAAGGGATTTTTAGAAATGTTGGCCAACTGAAAAGTATGAAAATGAAAAATATGAGCATGTACAATACTCAATACTTGGTTGGAGCTCCTTTTGCCTCAATTACTGCGTTAATGCGGCGTGGCATGGAGTCGATGAGTTTCTGGCACTGCTCAGGTGTAATGAGAGCCCAGGTTGCTCTGATAGTGGCCTTCAACTCTTCTGCGTTTTTGGGTCTGGCATTCTGCATCTTCCTTTTCACAATACCCCACAGATTTTCTATGGGGCTAAGGTCAGGGGAGTTGGCGGGCCAATTTAGAACAGAAATACCATGGTCCGTAAACCAGGCACGGGTAGATTTTGCGCTGTGTGCAGGCGCCAAGTCCTGTTGGAACTTGAAATCTCCATCTCCATAGAGCAGGTCAGCAGCAGGAAGCATGAAGTGCTCTAAAACTTGCTGGTAGACGGCTGCGTTGACCCTGGATCTCAGGAAACAGAGTGGACCGACACCAGCAGATGACATGGCACCCCAAACCATCACCCAACCATGCAAATTTTGCATTTCCTTTGGAAATTGAGGTCCCAGAGTCTGGAGGAAGACAGGAGAGGCACAGGATCCACGTTGCCTGAAGTCTAGTGTAAAGTTTCCACCATCAGTGATGGTTTGGGGTGCCATGTCATCTGCTGGTGTCGGTCCACTCTGTTTCCTAAGATCCAGGGTCAACGCAGCCGTCTACCAGCAAGTTTTAGAGCACTTCATGCTTCCTGCTGCTGACCTGCTCTATGGAGATGGAGATTTCAAGTTCCAACAGGACTTGGCGCCTGCACACAGCGCAAAATCTACCCGTGCCTGGTTTACGGACTATGGTATTTCTGTTCTAAATTGGCCTGCCAACTCCCCTGATCTTAGCCCCATAGAAAATCTGTGGGGTATTGTGAAAAGGAAGATGCAGAATGCCAGACCCAAAAACGCAGAAGAGTTGAAGGCCACTATCAGAGCAACCTGGGCTCTCATAACACCTGAGCAGTGCCAGAAACTCATCGACTCCATGCCACGCCGCATTAACGCAGTAATTGAGGCAAAAGGAGCTCCAACCAAGTATTGAGTATTGTACATGCTCATATTTTTCATTTTCATACTTTTCAGTTGGCCAACATTTCTAAAAATCCCTTTTTTGTATTAGCCTTAAGTAATATTCTAATTTTGTGACACACGGAATTTTGGATTTTCATTTGTTGCCACTTCAAATCATCAAAATTAAATGAAATAAACATTTGAATGCATCAGTCTGTGTGCAATGAATAAATATAATGTACAAGTTACACCTTTTGAATGCAATTACTGAAATAAATCAAGTTTTTCAAAATATTCTAATTTACTGGCTTTTACCTGTAAGTTAGTTTCTACGTTGACACCCGAATCGCTTCTGAGTTTGTAATGCACAACACTGCGATGGGACACCAATCTGTACTGACTGAAAAACATGAAAAATCATATTACAGTATTAGCCCACATATTTGTTTTTTTAAGAAAACACGTTTCAAGTTTATTCACAGTACCATATTACAATTACAACAGTAGTGAATATCCATTTAGGGATGGTGGTAAGTAAAAGGGTCCCCCAGATAAGCTAGAAGAAGCCTTTAGCAGGGGGTCCAGAGGTCAGTATATGCATGGAATGCTGAAAACATGGTGACAAGCACAAAAACGCTATATGATAAACACAAAATAGGAGCACTAAAGCAAACATACACATACATACATACATTCATTCAACCACGCACAACCCGACAGTAGTCTACCCCACATGAAGCATTAGAGATAGGTGGTTAATAGGTATGATTTCAGTTTCTTTTTGAAGTTGGAGAATGAATACAGCATCCTGAGGCTCTCAACAAGCCGGTTCCAGATCTTTGGTCCCCTGCATACAACATTTCAAGCAGTACAAGCCAGTAGACGATGTTTACCCATACCTGCCAACTACTCCGGTTTTCCCGTAATTCGTACGGTTTTCATCAACCTATTCCGGGTTACGGTTGCAGTGATAAAAAATACGGTTTTTCATTAATTAAAAAAAAAAAAAAGGGTGAAAACTACGCGAATTGCACCTTGTGCAGACAAGATTTTTCGATCGGACACGGAGGAATTAGCGATGTAAAAGACCACGTTGGGACAAAAAAACACAAGTCTAAAGCCGTTGCTAGCGATACAAGTGGAAAACTTTCAACGTTTTTCGTCGCCCAAACAGATTCTTTGGATGTGATAAATGCCGAAGTTTTATTTACGGAGGCAATAATTGAGCATGGACTTCCAATCGCACTGGCTGATCACATGGGACAGTTAAATGTTTGTAATGCAACCTTTAAAAATCATTACGCGGTGATCGCGGTCCCAAAAATAAACTTTTCTTGCATGATAATGTCCAGAAAAATTCGCTTTATATTACTATAGAGTCCTTTTAACGAATGAGTTTGATGGTTTATCACAAACCTTAAATGAAAGAAGTCCTTTGTTCTCCTGCAGCATGCATGCGCTTTGCCCTTGCTTCGTGTTTGGTGCGCAATCCTGTCGGCTGTATTTCACAGCACGACATACTGTTAAAAGTGTTTATACTATTTATGCTTTCAAGTCCAAGTTGAAGAAATCTTGTTAAATGTTGACAGCATAACTACCAAAATACAGAAGTCCATCCATCCATTTTCTACCGCTTATTCCCTTTGGGGTCGCAGGGGGCGCTGGAGCCTATCTCAGCTACAATCGGGCGGAAGGCGGGGTACACCCTGGACAAGTCGCCACCTCATCGCAGGTCCAACACAGATAGACAGACAACATTCACACTCACATCCACACACTAGGGCCAATTTAGTGTTGCCAATCAACTTATCCCCAGGTGCATGTCTTTGGAAGTGGGAGGAAGACAGAGTACCCGGAGGGAACCCACGCAGTCACGGGGAGGACATGCAAACTCCACACAGAAAGATCCTGAGCCCGGGATTGAACCCAAGACTACTCAGGACCTTCGTATTGTGAGGCAGATGCAAAAAGTGTTTATACTGTTTATACTTTCAATTAACAAATTGAAGTCTTGTGAAAGGTTGACAGGATAACTGGCATTAACTGTCAAAATAATTTCAAACTATTGAAGTTAGCTTACAGAATAAACATGCCAATCAACCCATATGATTTTTGCTGTAATATTTTTGTTTTGAAAAGTCACTGTGACTGATAGAAAAGTGATGGTTTTAGCAACATTTTAACCTGTCTGAATGCTAATAATCATTTTGCGTCGGGGGGCGAAGCCCTGAACCCTTCACCAGGACTTTGTCCTGGACCTACCGGGGCCTGCGGCCCTTGGACCCTGGCTACTAGGTTTTTCTGATTTCAAAAGTTGGCAGGTATGTTTACCTGATATCAGGTCAAAGCTACGAGTGTTGTGGACATGCTGGTGATGATAGATAGGAACCAAGCTACAGAGCCTGAGATTCTGCCTGTGGGTGACTTGATAGTTTAGACAAGCATTGTGATGAATTTTGATTTCCCCTCTGGGATTAATAAAGTATTTCTGATTCTGATTCTGAAATATTGAACTCTGTCAGTTTTAAGAGATGATAATTATGGAATAGATGTCGAGTGGGGGCATTAAACTTGGACCATGACAGGGCCCGTATGATTTTCTTTTGCATGGATTCTATTTTGTGAAGGTAGCTAGGGAAGGTGTTACACCAGATGACATTACAGTAGTTTAGATGTGGTTCAAAGAGAGTTTTGTATAGAGTAAGTATAGCATAAAGAGGAAGATAATGACGAAGGTGTAGGAACAGGCCAACATATTTGGATAATTTGTTTAACAGATGGCTAATGTGACTTTTGAAATTGAGGTATTTGTCAATATCATGTTTTGTTTGTACACAGCTAGCCAGACAGTTTATGTAGTTGTACTAACACGCATGATGTGCCACATGTATCATGATTGATGTTATAGTGACTTTCTCGATGGACAGTTGTGCGTTTGGTCCTGTTGGCCGTGGACGTTTTTTTCCTATGGATTCTTCGGTAAGAACTACATATTTGTCGAAATAGCTTGGCTCCGAGTTCCAAATTGACAGCGTCAAAGTCACGCCGATCTCACTTTCACATCTTCCGTCTGTTCCAACGCTTCACTCTCTCTTCGTGCTTGCTTCTAAAGGCAGCAGTTCATCCGCTGTATATTCAGCTTCAAAAATATAAAGCCGTGAATCCTTACTTGTCCAAAAATATTCATCTTCGTTGTCTGTTACAAAGTCTGCCATGATTAAAACAAAACACTCACATTTGTATCGGGAAGTAGAGACACGCATTTGTTGCCGGAAGTCGGAAGTGCGCTGCTATGTTCCAGCAATGCTTAAAATGACCAAAATACGGTAACTTTTTGTTCTGTTTGTTTGATATGCAGTGCAGTATAGCACTTTATATTGTGTTCAAAGTGTACAAACCTTAAATAAAAATGGACAATTGTTGAAGCTGAAACCTCCATCCATCCATTTTCTACCGCTTGTCCCTTTTGTGGTCGCGGGGGGTGCTGGAGCCTATCTCAGCTGCATTTGAGCGGAAGGCGGGATACACCCTGGACAAGTTGCCACCTCATCACATGGCCAACACAGATAGACAGACAACATTCACACTCACATTCACACAGTAGCCTATTATTCATATTTACATTGTTTCTTATGGCGAAGTTTGCTTCATATACAAACTTTTCGATTTACGAACCCTGTTCAAGGACCACTTTAGTTTGTAAATCCACGTCCCACTGTAGTATACATACTAGAGATGCGCGGTTTGCGGGCACAACCGCGGAGTCCGCGGATCTGGCGGATGAAATTTTAAAAAAATTAGATTTTATCCGCGGGTCGGGTCGGGTCGGGCGGTTGAAATAAAAAAAAATTAGATTTTAAATAGCTTCAGGCGGGTGGCAGTTAAACCAATTCGGAAATATATATACATAGTTAAATGTTGTTACCCACATACGAAAAACAAGCAGGCACCTGCTGCATATGCCACAACAGAAGAAAAAAAAGAAAAGAGATGGACACTTTTACGGAGCGGAGAAGGCCCCCGACGCCTCGCCGGGGTCCGGGACCGAGGCCCCTTCCCCCGAGAGGGCCCCACCGGGAGCCGTAGCTGAGGCGATCCGCGAGAAGGGCCCGACGCACGTCCAGGGTCACCACCGCGCCCACCGCACCGACACCCCGCCTCGTCCGCCTTCGCCGCGGCCGGCGTCACGCGCAGCAGGTAAGCAGCTTAGCTGCCCGCCACCCCCGTGGCCGGGGGCTCGTAACAGGGGTCACTCCGCGCGCTCCGCCCGCGCAGCTTACCTGCCCGCCACCCCTGTTGCCGGGGGCGCGTAACAGGGGTCACTCCGCGCGCAGTGCGCTCACGAAAGGGGTGGGGCTCACCCTGGTTGATATAGACAACAGGACGGTGGCCATGGAAGTCGGAACCCGCTAAGGAGTGTGTAACAACCCACCTGCCGAATCAACTAGCCCTGAAAATGGATGGCGCTGGAGCGTCGGGCCCATATACCCGGCCTTCGCCGGCAGCGAGACGGGCTTGGAGGTGCGCTCAGCGCGGCTCCCATATGATTGCGCACTGGTGTGCGTCTGGGTCGTGACAGCGTGGCACGCGAATGTCTGTGCTTCATTGGATCAGTCTCCTTTCTTTAACAGGCAAAAGCTTTATAACCTCACTAATGCCTTGCATCGTCTATATTAGATATATAACAACGGGCGGGTGCGGGCGGATGGCAGGCGGATGCGGTTCTGATCAAATGTTAGATCGGGTGGATTGCGGATGGTTGACGACTTTCTGATGCGGTTGCGGATGAAATAATTGCCTATCCGCGCATCTCTAATACATACACATTTTAACGAACCAAATGTCTTCTGAAATTCATTTCTCCTATACTATAATACGTTTTGTCAATTACTTTTTCCTCTTGATTCCACAGAATCGGTGCATCATCACATGCAGCATTACGAGGTGGAATACTTGCAGTTTGCCTTCCGCTGGATGAACAACCTTTTGATGAGGGAGCTGCCGCTACGATGCACCATTAGATTGTGGGACACCTACCAGGTAAACACACTTCCCCTTATATGTAACTGGGTGCAAGAGTCACGCTCCAAACACCTCCAGACGTGGCCGCCGCGCTGCCCTTTGCACGTTCGAACCCCCTTGTTAGCCGCCGAGCCTGCGTTTTTTTGCTAGGCGGTTAACCTCCTTTTAGCGTTGCCAATTACACCTAATGTTTGTTATTGATTCAGCGCCGCCACCGCTACTCCTGTGGATAGCTCTTGTGCTCAGCGGAAAACATGCAGCAGGTTCTCCAATGAACACTGAGGTTCAGAGGGTAATGCACTCTTTAGTTAGACAAGGAAACATGGAAAATGTTGCCCATTTGCAAGCGCTATATGCCTGCTTCATATGTATGAATTAACCTATCTATAGAGTACCAAAGAGATTTCTTATTTTCTCTACGCAATAATGGCACTGGATGGATTTATTGATGTATAATGGCTATCGATTAAACAAATGACCACGAAAATAAGAAATGGCATGGTTCCAAAACCCCCCGCAACCCCAAAAGGGACAAACGGTAAAAAATGGATGGATGGATGATCACAAAAGAAAATGTCAATGCACCTTAAAAAAATGATTATCCAATACATTTTGTCTGTATTGTTAGTGAAAGTTATGGACAGTTTTTAATTTATTACCCTTGAATTCTTTCAATTTTAAACCGCTGTTGGCTTTATTGAAAACATTCACTCGTGTTTTAAGTACAGGTAAAAGCCAGTAAATTAGAATATTTTGAAAAACTTGATTTATTTCAGTAATTGCATTCAAAAGGTGTAACTTGTACATTATATTTATTCATTGCACACAGACTGATGCATTCAAATGTTTATTTTATTTAATTTTGATGATTTGAAGTGGCAACAAATGAAAATCCAAAATTCCGTGTGTCACAAAATTAGAATATTACATAAGGCTAATACAAAAAAGGGATTTTTCGAAATGTTGGCCAACTGAAAAGTATGAAAATGAAAAATATGAGCATGTACAATACTCAATACTTGGTTGGAGCTCCTTTTGCCTCAATTACTGCGTTAATGCGGCGTGGCATGGAGTCGATGAGTTTCTGGCACTGCTCAGGTGTTATGAGAGCCCAGGTTGCTCTGATAGTGGCCTTCAACTCTTCTGCGTTTTTGGGTCTGGCATTCTGCATCTTCCTTTTCACAATACCCCACAGATTTTCTATGGGGCTAAGGTCAGGGGAGTTGGCGGGCCAATTTAGAACAGAAATACCATGGTCCGTAAACCAGGCACGGGTAGATTTTGCGCTGTGTGCAGGCGCCAAGTCCTGTTGGAACTTGAAATCTCCATCTCCATAGAGCAGGTCAGCAGCAGGAAGCATGAAGTGCTCTAAAACTTGCTGGTAGACGGCTGCGTTGACCCTGGATCTCAGGAAACAGAGTGGACCGACACCAGCAGATGACATGGCACCCCAAACCATCACTGATGGTGGAAACTTTACACTAGACTTCAGGCAACGTGGGTCCTGTGCCTCTCCTGTCTTCCTCCAGACTCTGGGACCTCGATTTCCAAAGGAAATGCAAAATTTGCATGGTTGGGTGATGGTTTGGGGTGCCATGTCATCTGCTGGTGTCGGTCCACTCTGCACAAGCCACAACGACATCCTCGGTACAAAGCCCACATAAGGGCAAGGAAAAACTCACCCGAGTGGGACGTCGATGTGAATGACTATGAGAAACCTTGGAGAGGACCGCATATGTGGGTAAACCCCCCCCCCCTCTAGGGGAGACCGAATGCAATGGATGTTGAGTGGGTCTGACATAATATTGTGAGAGTCCAGTCCATAGTGGATCCAACATAATAGTAAGAGTCCAGTCCATAGTGGATCCAACATAATAGTAAGAGTCCAGTCCATAGTGGGGCCAGCAGGACACCATCCCGAGCGGAGACGGGTCAGCAGCGCAGAGATGTTCCCAACCGATGCACAGGCGAGCGGTCCACCCCGGGTCCTGACTCTGGACAGCCAGCACTTCATCCATGGCCACCGGACCTGTGCCCCCCCCCCTCCACAAGGAAGAGGGGAGCAGAGGAGAAAAGAAAAGAAACGGCAGATCAACTGGTCTAAAAGGGGGGTCTATTTAAAGGCTAGAGTATACAAATGAGTTTTAAGATGGGACTTAAATGCTTCTACTGAGGTAGCATCTCTAATTGTTACCGGGAGGGCATTCCATAGTACTGGAGCCCCAATAGAAAACGCTCTATAGCCCGCAGACTTTTTTTGGGCTCTGGGAATCACTAATAAGCCGGAGATCTTTGAACGCAGATTTCTTGCTGGGACATATGGTACAATGCAATCGACAAGATAGGACGGAGCTAGACCGTGTAGTATTTTATACGTAAGTAGTAAAACCTTAAAGTCACATCTTAAGTGTACAGGAAGCCAGTGCAGGTGAGCCAGTATAGGCGTAATATGATCAAACTTTCTTGTTCTTGTCAAAAGTCTAGCAGCCGCATTTTGTACCAACTGTAATCTTTTAATGCTAGACATAGGGAGACCCAAAAATAATACGTTACAGTAGTCGAGACGAGACGTAACGAACGCATGAATAATGATCTCAGCGTCGCTAGTGGATAAAATAGAACGAATTTTAGCGATATTACGGAGATGAAAGAAGGCCGTTTTAGTAACACTCTTAATGTGTGAGTCAAAGGAGAGAGTTGGGTGGAAGATAATACCCAGATTCTTTACTGATTCGCCTTGTGTAATTGTTTGGTTGTCAAATGTTAAGGTGGTATTATTAAATAAATGTCGGTGTTTAGCAGGACCGATAATCAGCATTTCCGTTTTCTTGGCGTTGAGTTGCAAGAAGTTAGCGGACATCCATTGTTTAATTTCATTAAGACACGCCTCCAGCTGACTACAATCCGGCGTGTTGGTCAGCTTTAGGGGCATGTAGAGTTGGGTGTCATCAGCATAACAATGAAAGCTAACACCGTATTTGCGTATGATGTCGCCTAGCGGCAGCATGTAAGTACTAAAGAGTGCAGGGCCAAGAACCGAACCCTGAGGAACTCCGCACGTTACCTTAACATAGTCCGAGGTCACATTGTTATGGGAGACGCACTGCATCCTGTCAGTAAGATAAAAGTTAAACCACGACAAAGCTAAGTCTGACATACCAATACGTGTTTTGATACGCTCTAATAAAATATTATGATCGACGAAATGACAACACTGGAAATGTGGTTTCATAAAAACCAGTGTGACCGGAACTTTAACAATAACAAAAGTTCCGTGAGTGAATTATGTAAACTTACAAATATATCAAAATCCAAACAAAATGTGTTGAATGCTCGCGTCATTCGCAGGTACTCGCTGTTCCTTTTGCCTAAACGCCGCACTGAGTTGCAGGACAGTGAGACGACAGGGCGTTGAAACAAGCTCGCTAGTTAGCATAGTTAGCATCATCTTGCTAGCTTACTTGTTGAAATTCACCCAATTGCCGGAAATGTTGTCTTGATTTTCAACATTTTCTTTTCGGGGCAGCACTTCGTTCCAATACACATTTTCCTCTTTTTTTCAGCAGTTTTCTTCTTTTTTTTCCCTCAAAGCCTGCTCACATGCCTGCATGTTACTATCAAATAGCTGGTGCGCGGTAAGTACAATACTTACAGTATTAACGCTTTTTAAGGCGCAACAAAAAAAAACCCATCATTAACTACACACAACGGCCATCTAATGTCTTGGACTTTTAACTGTAGTTGCAACTTCATGTCATACTTGCAAAAGAGACTCATAAATATGATAATATAATTGTACAGCAGTAATGATGTTTAAATGTTGCAATAACAAATGTCATTCTATCGACAAAAGCAATTGATGCTGATAAATACACACAAGAGTACAGAAAATTGGTACAGTTGAGTACTGGTACCACATTGGTTTAAATGTGAACGGTGCTCATCCCTAATAACAAGTATAGTCAATGCAGAATTACAGAAGTACAGAGGGTGAATTATAGAGTGAAAAAGCTCAAATTTAGGAAATGTCAAGAAATAAAGTTGCAGAGTTCAAAAAGGTCCCAGATAGGGACAGTAGAAACAAAGCGCAAGTAATGATGAATGATTTAGCAGTGTTTTTGGCTTTGTCGTGACTTGACAAAAGCCCAACTACTTGTAATCCATCCCCTACATATTTGATATTCACAATGCTGTTTGGATCACCCTTTCATACAGCACACAAACACACACTAGCAGGGTTTTTTTTTTGTCAGGTTCTGTCACAGTCTCTCACCTGTAGTCCTACACTACTCGAGGGAATTGGACCATTTCCACTCATGAAAGTTTCAGCACTGCGCCGACAAGACTGTCTCCTCTGCTCTGCTCTTCAGTGTAGCATTGCAGTACTTTGCTAAACACCTTGTTCAAAAAGCATGTCATTTATACTTTGATACTTCTTATTACATGCTGTTAAAATACGTTATTTTATCGGGGAAATATTAGGATTTTATTTTCTACATTTAAAACACTTCTGTCTGGTCCCATTAATGGTGGTTATTTGGTCCGAATTTTGCATAGATTTTGTTGTAAAGACTGTTCACCAAGCCACGTTTCGGCTGCTTCTGGAAACAATTCGTTTTGAGAGACGGAGTAATTAGATGCAATGAACCCATAGCGCCAGGCGGCCATATTTGTATTTTGATAGAGAAGCTTCCTAATATCTTATTCTAAGTATATAACATTTTTGAACAACATAAATGGCAACAGCGACGGATTGTAGCAAATATGTACGAGCCAGCGTCAGACCAAGAGCAAAAAGAAACCGAACAAGAAACTTCAGAAGAAAGGCTTGAAATGAACACATCTCGTGTTATGTCTGTCGAGTGTCGCCCCATTAATCTTAATCTTTAAAACTAGTTTTTAGGAAAATTCTTCGTTTTATACCCAGAGGTTGGTGAAACTGTGAGAAGGCTAAGCTACAAACTACCTTATGAATGGAGCTAACATTGCTAACATATCATTCAAACATTTCCAATCTACTTTTACACTCAGTTTGATTAAACGCGGTCGTTGACGTCCATTAAATACAGACGGCGTTATTCCCGAGATTGTGTTATATCGTACGTTACGAACTGAGCTTACATTCCTAACGTATCATTCAAACATTTCCAATCTACTGTTACACTCAGTTTGATTAAACGCGGTCGTTGACGTCCATTAAATACAGACGGCGTTATTCCCGAGATTGTGTTACATCGTACGTTACGAACTGAGCTTACATTCCTAACGTATCATTCAAACATTTCCAATCTACTTTTACACTCAGTTTGATTAAACGCGGTCGTTGACGTCCATTAAATACAGACGGCGTTATTCCCGAGATTGTGTTATATCGTACGTTACGAACTGAGCTTACATTCCTAACGTATCATTCAAACATTTCCAATCTACTGTTACACTCAGTTTGATTAAACGCGGTCGTTGACGTCCATTAAATACAGACGGCGTTATTCCCGAGATTGTGTTATATCGTACGTTACGAACTGAGCTTACATTCCTAACGTATCATTCAAACATTTCCAATCTACTGTTACACTCAGTTTGATTAAACGCGGTCGTTGACGTCCATTAAATACAGACGGCGTTATTCCCGAGATTGTGTTATATCGTACGTTACGAACTGAGCTTACATTCCTAACGTATCATTCAAACATTTCCAATCTACTTTTACACTCAGTTTGATTAAACGCGGTCGTTGACGTCCATTAAATACAGACGGCGTTATTCCCGAGATTGTGTTATATCGTACGTTACGAACTGAGCTTACATTCCTAACGTATCATTCAAACATTTCCAATCTACTGTTACACTCAGTTTGATTAAACGCGGTCGTTGACGTCCATTAAATACAGACGGCGTTATTCCCGAGATTGTGTTATATCGTTCGTTATGAACTGAGCTTACATTCCTAACGTATCATTCAAACATTTCCAATCTACTGTTACACTCAGTTTGATTAAACGCGGTCGTTGACGTCCATTAAATACAGACGGCGTTATTCCCGAGATTGTGTTATATCATACGTTACGAACTGAGCTTATATTCCTAACGTATCATTCAAACATTTCCAATCTACTGTTACACTCAGTTTGATTAAACGCGGTCGTTGACGTCCATTAAATACAGACGGCGTTATTCCCGAGATTGTGTTATATCATACGTTACGAACTGAGCTTATATTCCTAACATATCATTCAAACATTTCCAATCTACTGTTACACTCAGTTTGATTAAACGCGGTCGTTGACGTCCATTAAATACAGACGGCGTTATTCCCGAGATTGTGTTATATCGTACGTTACGAACTGAGCTTACATTCCTAACGTATCATTCAAACATTTCCAATCTACTGTTACACTCAGTTTGATTAAATGCGGTCGTTGACGTCCATTAAATACAGACGGCGTTATTCCCGAGATTGTGTTATATCGTACGTTACGAACTGAGCTTACATTCCTAACGTATCATTCAAACATTTCCAATCTACTGTTACACTCAGTTTGATTAAACGCGGTCGTTGACGTCCATTAAATACAGACGGCGTTATTCCCGAGATTGTGTTATATCGTACGTTACGAACTGAGCTTACATTCCTAACGTATCATTCAAACATTTCCAATCTACTGTTACACTCAGTTTGATTAAACGCGGTCGTTGACGTCCATTAAATACAGACGGCGTTATTCCCGAGATTGTGTTATATCGTTCGTTACGAACTGAGCTTACATTCCTAACGTATCATTCAAACATTTCCAATCTACTGTTACACTCAGTATGATTAAACGCGGTCGTTGACGTCTATTAAATACAGACGGCGTTATTCCCGAGATTGTGTTATATCATACGTTACGAACTGAGCTTATATTCCTAACATATCATTCAAACATTTCCAATCTACTTTTACACTCAGTTTGATTAAACACGGTCGTTGACGTCCATTAAATACAGACGGCGTTATTCCCGAGATTGTGTTATATCGTACGTTACGAACTGAGCTTACATTCCTAACGTATCATTCAAACATTTCCAATCTACTGTTACACTCAGTTTGATTAAACGCGGTCGTTGACGTCCATTAAATACAGACGGCGTTATTCCCGAGATTGTGTTATATCGTACGTTACGAACTGAGCTTACATTCCTAACATATCATTCAAACATTTCCAATCTACTTTTACACTCAGTTTGATTAAACGCGGTCGTTGACGTCCATTAAATACAGACGGCGTTATTCCCGAGATTGTGTTATATCGTACGTTACGAACTGAGCTTACATTCCTAACGTATCATTCAAACATTTCCAATCTACTTTTACACTCAGTTTGATTAAACGCGGTCGTTGACGTCCATTAAATACAGATGGCGTTATTCCCGAGATTGTGTTATATCATACGTTACGAACTGAGCTTATATTCCTAACATATCATTCAAACATTTCCAATCTACTGTTACACTCTGTTTGATTAAACGCGGTCGTTGACGTCCATTAAATACAGACGGCGTTATTCCCGAGATTGTGTTATATCGTACGTTACGAACTGAGCTTACATTCCTAACGTATCATTCAAACATTTCCAATCTACTGTTACACTCAGTTTGATTAAACGCGGTCGTTGACGTCCATTAAATACAGACGGCGTTATTCCCGAGATTGTGTTATATTGTACGTTACGAACTGAGCTTACATTCCTAACGTATCATTCAAACATTTCCAATCTACTGTTACACTCAGTATGATTAAACGCGGTCGTTGACGTCTATTAAATACAGACGGCGTTATTCCCGAGATTGTGTTATATCATACGTTACGAACTGAGCTTATATTCCTAACATATCATTCAAACATTTCCAATCTACTGTTACACTCAGTTTGATTAAACGCGGTCGTTGACGTCCATTAAATACAGACGGCGTTATTCCCGAGATTGTGTTATATCGTACGTTACGAACTGAGCTTACATTCCTAACGTATCATTCAAACATTTCCAATCTACTTTTACACTCAGTTTGATTAAACGCGGTCGTTGACGTCCATTAAATACAGACGGCGTTATTCCCGAGATTGTGTTATATCGTACGTTACGAACTGAGCTTACATTCCTAACATATCATTCAAACATTTACAATCTACTGTTACACTCAAAGTTTGATATAACGCGGTCGTTGACGTCCATTAAATATGAACAGCGTTATTCCCGAGATTGTGTTGTATCGCACGTTACAAACTGAGCTTACATTCCTAACGTATCATTCAAACATTTCCAATCTACTGTTACACTCAGTTTGATTAAACGCGGTCGTTGACGTCCATTAAATACAGACGGCGTTATTCCCGAGATTGTGTTATATTGTACGTTACGAACTGAGCTTACATTCCTAACGTATCATTCAAACATTTCCAATCTACTGTTACACTCAGTTTGATTAAATGCGGTCGTTGACGTCCATTAAATACAGACGCCGTTATTCCCGAGATTGTGTTATATCATACGTTACGAACTGAGCTTACATTCCTAACGTATCATTCAAACATTTCCAATCTACTGTTACACTCAGTTTGATTAAACGCGGTCGTTGACGTCCATTAAATACAGACGGCGTTATTCCCGAGATTGTGTTATATTGTACGTTACGAACTGAGCTTACATTCCTAACGTATCATTCAAACATTTCCAATCTACTGTTACACTCAGTTTGATTAAACGCGGTCGTTGACGTCCATTAAATACAGACGGCGTTATTCCCGAGATTGTGTTATATCGTACGTTACCAACTGAGCTTACATTCCTAACATATCATTCAAACATTTCCAATCTACTGTTACACTCAGTTTGATTAAACGCGGTCGTTGACGTCCATTAAATACAGACGGCGTTATTCCCGAGATTGTGTTATATCGTACGTTACGAACTGAGCTTACATTCCTAACATATCATTCAAACATTTACAATCTACTGTTACACTCAGTTTGATTAAACGCGGTCGTTGACGTCCATTAAATACAGACGGTGTTATTCCCGAGATTGTGTTATATCGTACGTTACGAACTGAGCTTACATTCAGCTGCTGTTGACGGTCCCTGACACAAGGCTGAAGCTTAGAGGTGACAGAGCTTTCGCCGTTGCTGCTCCCAAGCTCTGGAACGACCTACCCCTGAGTGCTAGACAAGCCTCCTCTCTTCCTGTTTTTAAATCTCTCTTAAAAACATACTTTTATTCCATGGCTTTTAACACTGAGTGATATCCATCCTGCAATGGCGCCCCATAATACACCTGCTGTGATCCTGTTTTTATGTTTTTATTAATTCTATTTTAATTATTTTTTTTCTATCGTGTTCTGTTTGTGTTGTGTTGTGTTTGCTCGGTACTCGTTTTATCTTTTAACCTGCTCATTGTACAGCACTTTGGCTACCCCTGTGGTAAATTTTAAATGTGCTCTATAAATAAAGTTGATTTGATTTGATTTGATTTAAATACACAAAATTAGATACTCATAGATAAGAAAATGTGTTTTTTTTTCAGGTCAAATGAAAACATATTGCAGCGTTAATTAGGCGCCCTTAATTTGTCTCGTTATGTAGCTGAAACCCTGTTTTGGCACATGTACAAAGGCGGATTAAAAAAAAAAAAAAGAACAAAACAATCAAACGAGCCACCTTTTTTATGCTTTGCAAATGCAAAGTTGTGACGCTCAAAAACATGTTTTTTGGGTCACTCCAAATGCCCCAGATAAATAGCAAGTCCTTGCCCTTTGCCTCCGAGCTTCTGTGTGCGCGTGTTCCAAGGGAGGGTTTAACCTGAGTGTTGTCGTGTCTCCACTGTGGTCTTCTCTCTGCGGCGTGGCCATCTGTTCACTCGCTCCAGCACAAGCCGGCCTTTTTACTCTTTCTCTGAATCCCTCTCATATTCTTCTCGTCCGCCGCCATTTCCGATTTGGCTTCCTCTTCAAGTTGCTTTCCATTCATTATTCAGCTCCTCTTCCTTTTGCCTTTCGTCGCCGTGTATGTGTCACTATTGATCAGAGGTGTGGACTCGAGTCACATGACTTGGACTCGAGTCAGACTCGAGTCATGAATTTGATGACTTTGGACTCGACTTGACAAAATGTAAAAAGACTTGCAACTCGACTTAGACTTTAACATCAATGACTTGTGACTTCACTTGGACTTGAGCCTTTTGAATTGACATGACTTGACATGACTTGCTACTTTCCCCAAAACCCAAAGATGAAAAAGTTATTCGGGAGCGCTCCGTATTTTTCATCGTGTACTTGTCTATCAGCGTTGCGTGTGTCAGCTGGTGTGGTCTCAGTACAACAGCCAATCAAATTAGATCTACTTTGTTTTCATCACACAGCATTCATCCAATCAAATTGCAGGACAACCAACGAAGAAGACATGTCCAAACCACACGCCAGTGAACAAAAAAATGATACCTAAAATAATTTTGTTTGGGTATAAAAATTACGAGGTGGTCAACACAAAACGGTTTGCAGTATGCAACACATGCGGTTCGAAAATGACTGATGGAGAGGCAACAACCTCCAACTTCGTCCGGCATTTGAAGTTGCACAAAGAACGGTAAGTTTTGAATGTAAGATAACGTTTATTGGCTAAGTAACGTGACTTTTATTTGCTGTGTAGTTAAATCAGTGAGGCTGTAAACTCACTGCTAACGTTATAACGTTATTGCAAACACGGGAATCTGTTGCAGTTCACTACCTTATTCATACTTTTTGTTCAGTGATTTTTTTTAAGCAGGGTTACGTTAGTCAATATATCACACGTAACGTTAGACGGCGGTCAGCAGCACCGCGTATTTTAGCCACCTAAAAAAAGACAAAAATAGTAAAATTAAGGTCAGTTAAAATGTACACTATATTATGAATATGTGTACCGTTTTAGCTAGCTTTCTGACATACTGTTGGTTGTTTACCTCAGTGGTCCCCAACCACCGGGCCGCGGTACTGGTCCGTGGATCGATTGGTATCGGGCCGCACAAGAAATAATTTTTTTTTTTTTCTTTTTTTAATTAAATCAACATAAAAAACACAAGATACACTTACAAGTAGTGCACCAACCCAAAACAACTCTCTCCCCCCTTTTGTTCTGGGCATTGAACATGAAGACTCTTCCTTCACTGTTCCGAGTGGCCATGAGAGTCTTGGCAGTGCCTGCCTCCAGTGCTCCAGTGGAGCGAGTTTTCAGCCATGGTGGCATCATACTACGCCCCCATCGTGCACAAATGACTGACAGACTCTTGGCTAATTTGGTCTTTTGCAAATGCAATGCAGCATAGGGCCCTGACATATAAAAAGTACAACTTTTTTGTTATGTTCACGTATATGTCATGTTTTTTCAATGTTAACACTTTTGTACAAATAAGTACATTTGCACTTTATTTTTCAATGTGTTTGTTCTGTAAAGGAATGAGTTAATGTTTAAAATGACTGGTTAATAGTGCTATTATAAAGTGCAATGTCAGCACAATTTTCTTTCCTGCAATTTAAAATGCACTTGTTTTAATAAATAAATACAGCGTTTGAAAAGCATACACAATCTGTGTTAATATATTAGTCTGTGGTTAAAAGGACTTGAAAGGACTCGAAACTCAAAATGCAGGACTTAGGACTTGACTTGAGACTTTCCAGTCTTGACTTTGGACTTGACTCGGGGCTTGCCTGTCTTGACTCGGGACTTGACTCGGACTTGAGGGCAAAGACTTGAGACTTACTTGTGACTTGCAAAACAATGACTTGGTCCCACCTCTGCTATTGATCCCGCTAAGAGAAAAAGATGCAAGTGACATCAAATTAAAAAAAAAAAAAGAAAAAAGAAATGCATCCACAGTGAGGAATTATGTAGTGGAAAAAAAACACACATTCCTCTTTTCGTCCCCAGCAGGCAGGCGGGCAGACAGACAGGGACCAAATTATCCCTGTTGCGTAGAGCATGAAATTAGCAAGTAACACAGTGTGGCAGCATTAGCATGGCTGTTAAAGAGATAGTGTGACACTTTCAGCCTCTGAAACATGCTCTCTCTCTCTCTCTCTCTGCTCACGACCATGGCTGCACTCTGCAAGCAGGGAGCCGCTGGGTGTTAAGTGACCAGTAGTCTAGATGTGCCATAGAAGATGTGACATTTCATCATTTCCAGTGAAGACGGGCAACACTTCAGATAGAAAAAGATTATTGTCATTGTACTTACAACGTATAACAGAATGAGTCTTCAATACAACCCGTCCAGGAACGGGCACACGATATACAATGCAGGGAGACTGATGGCTCGCCACAAGGGCGGCGTCATGTAAAAATAAAAAAAGGTAAACATTGGCAGGCTTTGAATTTGAACTTTTTAAGGTCAAGGCAAGTGTTGCCTTAAAGGACGACTCATATTTTAGGGCACCAAGGCAAGTTAGACGGCACCAAGGCAAACATTTTATTTCGAGGCATATGTATATATATATATATATATATATATATATATGTATGTGTGGGGAAAAAAAATCACAAGACTATTTCATCTCTACAGGCCTGTTTCATGAGGGGGGGTACCCTCAATCATCAGGAGATTTTAATGGGAGCATTCGCATACCATGGTTTATATAGGGCACAGAGTGGGTGGGTACAGGCTGGCCTAGGGGCGTGGTGATTGGTTCATGTGTTACCTAGGAGGTGTTTCCGTCTGTGGCGGCATGTTGTTACAATTTCGCTGCGCTTGTTGAGGGATGACAGGTCTGGACGGTAAATAATAAACAGTTTCTCTTTCAAGCATAGGTTGCATCTTTTATTACCACTATTGTAAGGTGTGCTGGATGCAAGAATTTGCCATGTTATTGAATATTCAACATTATTGTCTTTGAGGTCCCAAATGTGTTTGCTGAGTTCTGTGGTATTTCGCAGGATTTTGTTCCTGAAAGAAGCCTTGTGATTGTTCCATCTGGTTTTGAATTCTCCCTCGGTTAATCCTACATATGTGTCGGATGTGTTAATGTCCTTGCGTATTACCTTAGATTGGTAGACAACTGATGTTTGTAAGCACCCCCCGTTGAGAGGGCAATCAGGTTTCTTTCGACAGTTACAGTCTTTGTTGGTTTTGGAGTCGCTCTGTCTGGGGGCCGACGGCTCATTTGCAATTGTTTTGTTGTGGTTTGAGATGATTTGTCGTATATTGTTCATGCAGCTGTAGCTCAATTTAAAGAGAAACTGTTTATTATTTACCGTCCAGACCTGTCATCCCTCAACAAGCGCAGCGAAATTGTCACAGCATGCCGCCATAGACGGAAACACCTCCTAGGTAACACATGAGCCAATCACCACGCCCCTAGGCCAGCCTGTACCCACCCACTCTGTGCCCTATATAAACCATGGTATGCGAATGCTCCCATTAAAATCTCCTGATGATTGAGGGTACCCCCCCTCATGAAACAGGCCTGTAGAGATGAAATAGTCTTGTGATTTTTTTTCCCACACATACATATATTGCGCTCTACTACGGTATCGAGCACTATTTTTTTGGATAACCTTATTAAGACATATATATATATATATATATATATATATATATATATATATATATATATATATATATATATATATATATATATTAAGGCTGCAGCTAACGATTATTTTTCTATCGATTAATCTATAGATTATTTTTTCGATTAATCGGTTAATCTATAGATTATTTTTTTCGATTAATCTATAGATTATTTTTCCTTTTACCGATTATTTTTTATTTAAAAAGAAGATGAAAAAATAAATGTAGGCCAGTTTTTTCAAAAGGCATGGCTTTTATTTAAAAAAAAAAAAAAGTATGGCCACTCAGTCAACATTGACAACAACATGACAAAATATTCTGTAACAATGTAAACATTTAAAACTTTTAACATTTAACAAAATTAAAAGTAGCGTATTTGCTTTTTAATGTGCAAATATAAAATAAACATACAGTGCAAATCTTAATATTCTGCAATAGTATAAGCATTTCAAAAGTAAAAGTATTGCTTATTTTGCTTTAAAATGTGCAAAAATAAAGATAAACATTATTTCCTTGAATTGGCGCCGTGTATATAGTATTCGCATGCCTCGAATTACTGCCGGGTCAAACTCGTTTCGCAAAATAATTAGCGCATGCTTGGCCTTACCGCCGGCTCAGGATTAACGCCGGATCAAACTCGTTTCGCAAAATATTAATTTTATTAGCGCATGTCTGGAATTTTCGCCGGGTCAAACTCGTTTAGCAAAATAATTAGCATATGTCTAGAACTTCCGCCGGGTCAAACTCGTCACGTCATGAGTGACACTTCACCTGTCATCATTTTCAAAATGGAGGAGGCTGATTTCAATCATTTGAAATCGCATAAAGGGAAGAAGATTAAGAGCTATTCAGTAGGATTTAAGGTCCAAGCTTTTGAATATGCTAAAAAGAACAGTAAGCAGCTATGTTTTATTAATATACCGTAGCTGCGTGTGTCAAATATGAGTCATTAAATGACTCCCGCCTCCTGCTGGTAGAGGGCGCTAGTGATCCTTCTTGCGACTACCGGTACTGCAGAAGAAGACAACAAGCCACAAGAGTGAGCAGCGATCGTTTGCTTGCACTTTTAACATGGAGGATTACATATCTCAAATAAAACACTTTTCTAAACTGGACTTTCAATCGAAGCAGGAGGTAATACTTAAAGGAAGATCTCCATCGAGACAGAGAGACTTTTAAAACTGAAGAAAGATAAGGAAGACTTCTATAAACAAGTTATCGATGCTTATGATCAGAAGCAGCTGCGCATGGACTCATAAGTAAAGGTAAGACCATAATAACGTTTCTTGTATTAAATGTGCTTTTCATGATGGTATCCTTACATCACTCAAATTTATAAGCGCAGGCCTAAATTTACCCCACGCCTTTTGGTATGCGCAGGAGTGAGAAGAGGTTTTGAATTAATTAGCGCCCTGGCTATTCAAGTATGCGACGCGTCGACGCACAAAAACGGCGTCGACGTATTTACGTAATCGATGACGTCGACTATGTCGACGCGTCGTTTCAGCCTTAATATATATATATATATATATATATATATATATATATATATATATATATATATATATATAAGAAACGTGTGAACTCGTTGGGAGTTTCCTCCTCTCCCAGCTCGCTAGCCTCAATCTGAACCTTGGTATTTACCGTGATGACGGACTGGCAGTGTGTCGCGCCTCGCCAAGGAGCAGCGAGAATACCAAGAAGCGCATATGCCAAATTTTCAAAGAGAACGGCCTACGGATCACGATTGAAGCCAACAAGCAAACCGTCAACTTCCTTGACGTCACTTTCAACCTGAGAAATAACAGCTACCAACCATTCACGAAACCCAACACAACACTCCAATACGTGCACCATGACAGCAACCACCCACCCACCACCACGAAAAGAATACCTACCGGAATCAATAAAAGGCTATCGATGCTGTCATCTAGCAAAGCTGAATTTGACCAAGCAACCCCCCCGTACCAAAAAGCCCTTGATGAAAGCGGATACAATTTCACCCTCACCTATGAACCCACGCCAGGAAACCAGCCAAAAAAGAACAGAAAACGGAACGACATCATCTGGTACAACCCCCCATACAGCAAAAACGTCTCAACGAACATTGGACACAAATTCCTCAATCTGATTGACAAACACTTTCCCAAAGACAACATCCTAAGAAAAGTATTCAACAAGAACAACATTAAATTGAGCTACAGCTGCATGAACAATATACGACAAATCATCTCAAACCACAACAAAAAAATTGCAAATGAGCCGTCGGCCCTCAGACAGAGCGACTCCAAAACCAACAAAGGATGTAATTGTCGAAATAAACCTGATTGCCCTCTCAACGGGGGGTGCTTACAAACATCAGTTGTCTACCAATCTAAGGTAATACGCAAGGACATTAACACATCCGACACATATGTAGGATTAACCGAGGGAGAATTCAAAACCAGATGGAACAATCACAAGGCTTCTTTCAGGAACAAAAACCTGCGAAATACCACAGAACTCAGCAAACACATTTGGGACCTCAAAGACAATAATGTTGAATATTCAATAACATGGCAAATTCTTGCATCCAGCTCACCTTACAATAGTGGTAATAAAAGATGCAACCTATGCTTGAAAGAGAAACTGTTTATTATTTACCGTCCAGACCTGTCATCCCTCAACAAGCGCAGCGAAATTGTAACAACATGCCGCCATAGACGGAAACACCTCCTAGGTAACATATGAGCCAATCACCACGCCCCTAGGCCAGCCTGTACCCACCCACTCTGTGCCCTATATAAACCATGGTATGCGAATGCTCCCATTAAAATCTCCTGACGATTGAGGGTACCCCCCCTCATGAAACAGGCCTGTAGAGATGAAATAGTCTTGTGATTTTTTTTCCCACACATACATATATATATATATATATATATATATAATTTGGCCAACAAAAAAAAACCCGGAGTGGTCCCTCCACATCGAATAAACAATCTTCACAGCCAGCAGATGACAAAACATTTTAGCCAGTATTGATGTTATTTGAACACTGATACAGTTTGCAGTTAAATAAAGGAGGAGTGAACATCCCAGTCAACAAAGTAAAGACTTTATAAACAAGTTGTGACAATGTTCACGACACATCGCCTGCTGCAAAACATCAAATAGTTTTCTCCTTCGCTGTGTACTTTTAGTGTGGGGACAATATTGTCCACACTTGTCTCCATCTAAACACAGCAGTGCAGGTAGCATCTTTTTTTTCACAACATGACCCGCCCCCGGCCGAATTTTTATTGGTTGAAGTGTGTGTTTGATGATTGCTGATATACGCCTAGTCTCTTACGTGAATGAGATAAATAATATTATTTCATATTTTACGGTAATGTGTTGATAATTTCACACATAAGTCGCTCCAGAGTATAAGTCGCACCCCCGGCCAAACTATGAAAAAAACTGCGACTTATAATCCGAAAAATACGGTATATATATATATATATATATATATATATATATATATATATATATATATATATATATATATATATATATATATATATATATATATATTGGCCAACAAAAAAAACCCCGTAGTGATCCCTCCACATCGAATAAACAATCTTCACAGCCAGCAGATGACAAAACATTTTAGCCAGTATTGATGTTATTTGAACACTGATTCAGTTTGCAGTTAAATAAAGGAGGAGTGAACACCCCAGTCAACAAAGTAAAGACTTTATAAACAATGTGACAACGTTCACGACACATCGCCTGCTGCAAAACATCAAATAGTTTTCTCCTTCGCTGTGTACTTGTAGTGTGGGGACAATATTGTCCACACTTGTCTCCATCTAAACACAGCAGTGCAGGTAGCATCTTTTTTTTCACAACATGACCCGCCCCCGGCCGAATTTTTATTGGTTGACGTGTGTGTTTGACGATTGCTGATATACGCCTAGTCTCTTACGTGAATGAGATAAATAATATTATTTCATATTTTACGGTAATGTGTTGATAATTTCACACATAAGTCGCTCCAGAGTATAAGTCGCACCCCCGGCCAAACTATGAAAAAAAGTGCAATTTATAATCCGAAAAATACGGTGTATATATATATATATATATATATATATATATATATATATATAATTTGGCCAACAAAAAAAAACCCGGAGTGGTCCCTCCACATCGAATAAACAATCTTCACAGCCAGCAGATGACAAAACATTTTAGCCAGTATTGATGTTATTTGAACACTGATACAGTTTGCAGTTAAATAAAGGAGGAGTGAACACCCCAGTCAACAAAGTAAAGACTTTATAAACAAGTTGTGACAATGTTCACGACACATCGCCTGCTGCAAAACATCAAATAGTTTTCTCCTTCGCTGTGTACTTTTAGTGTGGGGACAATATTGTCCACACTTGTCTCCATCTAAACACAGCAGTGCAGGTAGCATCTTTTTTTTCACAACATGACCCGCCCCCGGCCGAATTTTTATTGGTTGAAGTGTGTGTTTGATGATTGCTGATATACGCCTAGTCTCTTACGTGAATGAGATAAATATTATTATTTCATATTTTACGGTAATGTGTTGATAATTTCACACATAAATCGCTCCAGAGTATAAGTCGCACCCCCGGCCAAACTATGAAAAAAACTGCGACTTATAATCCGAAAAATACGGTATATATATATATATATATATATATATATATATATATATATATATATATATATATATATATATATATATATATATATATATAATTTGGCCAACAAAAAAAAACCCGGAGTGGTCCCTCCACATCGAATAAACAATCTTCACAGCCAGCAGATGACAAAACATTTTAGCCAGTATTGATGTTATTTGAACACTGATACAGTTTGCAGTTAAATAAAGGAGGAGTGAACACCCCAGTCAACAAAGTAAAGACTTTATAATCAAGTTGTGACAACGTTCACGACACATCGCCTGCTGCAAAACATCAAATAGTTTTCTCCTTCGCTGTGTACTTTTAGTGTGGGGACAATATTGTCCACACTTGTCTCCATCTAAACACAGCAGTGCAGGTAGCATCTTTTTTTTCACAACATGACCCGCCCCGGCCGAATTTTTATTGGTTGAAGTGTGTGTTTGATGATTGCTGATATACGCCTAGTCTCTTACGTGAATGAGATAAATAATATTATTTCATATTTTACGGTAATGTGTTGATAATTTCACACATAAATCGCTCCAGAGTATAAGTCGCACCCCCGGCCAAACTATGAAAAAAAGTGCAATTTATAATCCGAAAAATACGGTATATATATATATATATATATATATATATATATATATATCGCAAATTATCATGATACCGTTTACAGTTACATTCCCCCTCCATTAACAAGTAAAAAGTAAAGGGCGGTCACGGCATGTTCTTGCCGCAGATGTTGGTCAATTTTTTGGGCATGACGCCGAAAGACGAGGGCGGTCGCGGCACGTGCCGTGGTTGCCGCGGTAAAATCCGAGCCCTGCATTGGAGGAGGAGGGGGGAAAAAACTCTCAATCTAAGCTCGAGCAACAATAAGCAGATATGAGCACACGCTTACGACGCACAAAAACTGCCCAAAGCGCTTACGTCGGGGGCTGCATATAATTGTAGTAGTAGTCCATGGGTGCGTGTTTGTCCGTAGGAAGTTGTTCCTTTCAGCATCACGGAACAGATTCAACTTCCCAGAAGGGGTAAGGGCTTTTCAGAGTCACAATGGTCTCACTGGGGTGTTTACTGCAAATGCGGAGGGAGCCGAATTGTAGATAAGAATTGTTTTGATTAGAGCGACCAAACACATTCCAATGGCTCGCCTTGCAGGGCGGAGAGCTTCTCCGAGATGTTATTCAGTTTGTGATTCAATTTCGAAATCGCCAAAGTCTCTGTCTCTGCCCAGCCCATCCATCACGACGGGCAGCCATTGGGCTCCTTGTACGGCTGCCACCGAATTTGTCGATAGACCAGAGCAACGCTCAATCCAATCAGAAGATGACCTTTTACGATGGTTCCAAATACATATATTCAATGTCTTCAAAGATTACCCACTATAAACATATGTTTTTGTTTTGCTGTGTTTTTTACTGCACATGCTCAGCATTGATCAGCTTTTTCTATCACTACATGGACCGGGATATTAGGGTATTCATTACTCATTCAAAAAATATGACATAGTAGGTAGGTCACATGGATTGTCAGCTTCCCAATGGTCAGCATGGATCAGCTTTATTTGCTCCTCCTCTGTTCCTGGAAAAGGCACAGATACTCTACAGTCCTTTTTGAGGCCACTCTTTAGTGATTTAACCCATTTTGAAGCACACCAAGCATTTGACAGCTTATCTGATTTGTATTAATGGCTGTGTTTCATGTTTGAGAGCGGGAGAGTGACATTGAGAAAGAAAAAAAAAAAGAAAAACTTGTCTTTGATATGCACCACAGAGATAACACACGCAAGCATTTACATATATTTACATGCACGCCTTTAAGTTACATTTTGGGCGGATACTGTAACGTGTTTAATTTGTGATTTATCACTCTTGATGATGGGAAATGATAGCATTAACTTGATTAAAGTCCTTATCCACATGCATATTCTCCCCATCCTCCATATTTAATAGGCACAAGCAGAGTGACAATCAGTGTTAAATTATTCTGATTTTAATTGTTCATTTTGTTCCCTTCTAATTGACCCCGGTGCTTAGTTAATGGGAATGTACTGAGCTACAACAAGTATGACGCCATTGTTTTAAATGCTTCACAGCTTTTACTACAGGTAAAAGCCAGTAAATTAGAATATTTAGAAAAACTTGATTTATTTCAGTAATTGCATTCAAAAGGTGTAACTTGTACATTATATTTATTCATTGCACACAGACTGATGCATTCAAATGTTTATTTCATTTAATTTTGATGATTTGAAGTGGCAACAAATGAAAATCCAAAATTCCGTGTGTCACAAAATTAGAATATTACTTAAGGCTAATACAAAAAAGGGATTTTTAGAAATGTTGGCCAACTGAAAAGTATGAAAATGAAAAATATGAGCATGTACAATACTCAATACTTGGTTGGAGCTCCTTTTGCCTCAATTACTGCGTTAATGCGGCGTGGCATGGAGTCGATGAGTTTCTGGCACTGCTCAGGTGTTATGAGAGCCCAGGTTGCTCTGATAGTGGCCTTCAACTCTTCTGCGTTTTTGGGTCTGGCATTCTGCATCTTCCTTTTCACAATACCCCACAGATTTTCTATGGGGCTAAGGTCAGGGGAGTTGGCGGGCCAATTTAGAACAGAAATACCATGGTCCGTAAACCAGGCACGGGTAGATTTTGCGCTGTGTGCAGGCGCCAAGTCCTGTTGGAACTTGAAATCTCCATCTCCATAGAGCAGGTCAGCAGCAGGAAGCATGAAGTGCTCTAAAACTTGCTGGTAGACGGCTGCGTTGACCCTGGATCTCAGGAAACAGAGTGGACCGACACCAGCAGATGACATGGCACCCCAAACCATCACCCAACCATGCAAATTTTGCATTTCCTTTGGAAATCGAGGTCCCAGAGTCTGGAGGAAGACAGGAGAGGCACAGGATCCACGTTGCCTGAAGTCTAGTGTAAAGTTTCCACCATCAGTGATGGTTTGGGGTGCCATGTCATCTGCTGGTGTCGGTCCACTCTGTTTCCTGAGATCCAGGGTCAACGCAGCCGTCTACCAGCAAGTTTTAGAGCACTTCATGCTTCCTGCTGCTGACCTGCTCTATGGAGATGGAGATTTCAAGTTCCAACAGGACTTGGCGCCTGCACACAGCGCAAAATCTACCTGTGCCTGGTTTACGGACCATGGTATTTCTGTTCTAAATTGGCCCGCCAACTCCCCTGACCTTAGCCCCATAGAAAATCTGTGGGGTATTGTGAAAAGGAAGATGCAGAATGCCAGACCCAAAAACGCAGAAGAGTTGAAGGCCACTATCAGAGCAACCTGGGCTCTCATAACACCTGAGCAGTGCCAGAAACTCATCGACTCCATGCCACGCCGCATTAACGCAGTAATTGAGGCAAAAGGAGCTCCAACCAAGTATTGAGTATTGTACATGCTCATATTTTTCATTTTCATACTATTCAGTTGGCCAACATTTCTAAAAATCCCTTTTTTGTATTAGCCTTAAGTAATATTCTAATTTTGTGACACACGGAATTTTGGATTTTCATTTGTTGCCACTTCAAATCATCAAAATTAAATGAAATAAACATTTGAATGCATCAGTCTGTGTGCAATGAATAAATATAATGTACAAGTTACACCTTTTGAATGCAATTACTGAAATAAATCAAGTTTTTCAAAATATTCTAATTTACTGGCTTTTACCTGTATATATATATATATACATATATATATATATATATATATATATATATGTATATATATATATACATATATATATATATATATATATATATATATATATATATATATATATATATATATATATATATATATATATATATATATATATATAGGCAGCACGGTGGAAGAGGGGTTAGTGCATCTGCCTCACAATACGAAGGTCCTGAGTAGTTGTGAGTTCAATCCCGGCCTCGGGATCTTTCTGTGTGGAGTTTGCATGTCCTCCCCGTGACTGCGTGGGTTCCCTCCGGGTACTCCGGCTTGTACCCCGCCTTCCGCCCGATTGTAGCTGAGATAGGCTCCAGCGCCCCCCGCGACCCCGAAGGGAATAAGCGGTAGAAAATGGATGGATGGATGGATGGATGTCCCGTTCGGGGTTGCGGGGGGTGCTGGAGCATATCACAGCTGCATTCGGGCGGAAGGCGGGGTACACCCTGGACAAGTCGCCACCTCATCGCAGGGCCAACACAGATAGACAGACAACATTCACACACTAGGGCCAATTTAGTGTTGCCAATCAACCTATCCCCAGGTGCATGTCTTTGGAGGTGGGAGGAAGCCGGAGTACCCGGAGGGAACCCACGCAGTCACGGGGAGAACATGCGAACTCCACAAGGAAAGATCCCGAGCGCAGGATCAAACCCAGGACCTTCGCATTAGTTTAAATTCTCTGCGACATTTCACTTCTGTATTTGTTTACTTCCTTGCCCTCCGAGCGTCGTCATATCTCACACGCAAACCCTTTCCTCCATCCCCCCCCCCCGATCACCTTTTTCTCCCCCGGGCCCGCCCAACTTTCTCTCCGCTTTGATCGTGCGAAGTGGCGTTCAACACGACTTCTGCGACGACACCAGGGAAGCTGAAAGGCAGGCACACCAACAACGGAGGAGGCGAGACCAAACCGAGTCACCTTGACGAGCACGACAAACTTTATTTTGCACTTCATAATGACATTGGAATGAAGCGATAGGACAGTAGGGAGGGGTCGCGTGTCAGGGGGAGAAATTGATGTGGAACCAGACAAAGAGTGATGGATGATACAAATGTGGCTAACATTTATTACTGTCAACATTAATCTGTCTGATTTTGTTCTCACCCCTAATGTGAGGGCCTGATGTTTGCGTTCATTTTGGATAATACACCTTTTGGCAAGGGTTGTTTCAGAAAAGCCTGGCGTTATTTGTCTTATCTATCAGTTACACTACATGTTCCTCTCTTAATGTGTCATTACACACATTTATCCAACAAATCTTGATTACTAGTACCGTATATTCTGGACCATAGGGCGCACTGTCGATGAGCGGGTCTATTCAGGTCTTTTTTCATACAAAATGTGCACCGGATTATAAGGCGCATTAAAGGGGTCATATTATGATTTTTTTCTAAATGTAATACATTTCCTTGTGGCGTACAGCAGTGTTTTTCAACCACTGTGCCGCGGCACAATAGTGTGCCGTGAGATATTGTCTGGTGTGCCGTGGGCATACTTGCCAACCCTCCCGAATTTTCCCGAAATTCAGCGCCTCTCCCGAAAACCTCCTGGGACAAATATTCTCCCGAAAATCTCCCGATTTTCAGCCGGAGCTGGAGGCCACGCCCCCTCCAGCTCCATGCGGACCTGAGTGAGGACAGCCTTTTTTTATGACGGGAGGACAACAGGGTGACAAGAACTAAATCATCCAGACTAGAGACTTTATTACATTTTAAAGCATTTATCGGCTTTAAAATGTCTTAAAATATTATACTGTATAAGTTAATTAACAATTCAGTTTTGCATAATATGTCCTTTTTAACTTAACCTCGGTGAGCATATTCAATCAATCAATCAATCAATCAAAGGGCTGCACAAGCCACAACGACATCCTCGGTACAAAGCCCACATACGGGCAAGGAAAAACTCACCCCAGTGGGACGTCGATGTGAATGACTATGAGAAACCTTGGAGAGGACCGCATATGTGGGTAACCCCCCCCCCTCTAGGGGAGACCGAAAGCAATGGATGTCGAGTGGGTCTGACATAATATTGTGAGAGTCCAGTCCATAGTGGATCCAACATAATAGTAAGAGTCCAGTCCATAGTGGGGCCAGCAGGACACCATCCCGAGCGGAGACGGGTCAGCAGCGTAGAGATGTTCCCAGCCGATGCACAGGCGAGCGGTCCACCCCGGGTCCCGACTCTGGACAGCCAGCACTTCATCCATGGCCACCGGACCTGTGCCCCCCCTCCCCTCAAGGAAAAGGGGAGCAGAGGAGAAAAGAAAAGAAACGGCAGATCAACTGGTCTAACAGGGGGGCTATTTAAAGGCTAGAGTATACAAATGAGTTTTAAGATGGGACTTAAATGCTTCTACTGAGGTAGCATCTCTAATTGTTACCGGGAGGGCATTCCATAGTACTGGAGCCCGAATAGAAAACGCTCTATAGCCCGCAGACTTTTTTTGGGCTCTGGGAATCACTAATAAGCCGGAGTTCTTTGAACGCAGATTTCTTGCCGGGACATATGGTACAATGCAATCGACAAGATAGGACTTATATTGACGTCCAGGCTGCTTTAAATGGTGAAAGTCTGCAAAGAATGAAAACATTAAGCCTCTCGGGAGTAGCAATGACCTTGTTGGTGTGTTGTTAGGACTGCATATTGTTACGGTAAGCAAGCGTACACTGTCAATATACACTGGGCAAGCAGTGCGGCAGTTTAAGTATGCCATAGAGCAACAAGATGGATGTTAGGAATACAGAGAGTGCATTTCACTTCCACACTCCCTAGAAGTTTGCCAATGCCCTCAACCGTGAACTCCCACACATCCGCTCGGAGAAGAAAGGAAATTAAAAACTGCAAATCTTTGGGGACTGATAAAGGTTGTACTCCCTGATGTCAGTCATATACTCACTCATCTGTGTTTGCTTGCTCCTGCTGCCAGGTTAGACCAACAAGCCAGTCAGCTGCCAATGTACCTGCCAGTGTACCGCTCGCATCTCGCTACGCTTGGCTGTTCTCAAACACCCCTTTTCATTTTACACCCAACATTCAGTCTGGGGAGTGAGTGTAAATACAAGACAAAGTCTACATAATCTAGATTTAAAAGACGTACACAGTACGTATTGGATATACTTTGGTCTAAATCTTGCGCTACAGTCACATTAATAACCCATTTTTTTGGTCTGTCTGCAAGATGTTTGTTTCTGGAGGCGTTCCCAGATTGCAAATGAAACCACGCCCCCAAAAGTACTATCATTTATTTTCCGAAAATGTACACTGTTAAATAAATACAGTGGAACCTCGATTTACAAAGCCCTCTATTTGCAAACGTTTTGTTTGCAAACCTTCAGGTCGCACCAAATATGTTGAACAAACATTTCTTTCTTAAAGGGGAACATTATCACAATTTCAGAAGGGTTAAAACCATTAAAAATCAGTTCCCAGTGGCTTATTTTATTTTTCGAAGTTTTTTTCAAAATTTTACCCATCACGCAATATCCCTAAAAAAAGCTTCAAAGTGCCTGATTTTAACCATCGTTATATACTCCCGACCATTTTCCTGTGACGTCACATAGTGATGCCGATACAAACAAACATGGCGGATAGAACATCAAGTTTATAGCGACATTAGCTCGGATTCAGACTCGGATTTCAGCGGCTTAAGCGATTCAACAGATTACGCATGTATTGAAACGGATGGTTGTAGTGTGGAGGCAGGTAGCGAAAACGAAATTGAAGAAGAAACTGAAGCTATTGAGCCATATCGGTTTGAACCGTATGCAAGCGAAACCGACGAAAACGACACGACAGGCAGCGACACGGGAGAAAGCGAGCACGAATTCGGCGATCGCCTTCTAACCAACGATTGGTATGTGTTTGTTTGGCATGAAAGGAAACTAACAACTATGAACTAGGTTTACAGCATATGAAATACATTTGGC